>NW_017306695.1:312222-334926 GCF_000935625.1 Nanorana parkeri | reverse complement strand
ACCCATTCACTAAAGGGTTAAATCAAATAGTTAGTAAAAAGTCCAGACTTTTGACAAAATCCTTTAATTGAAAAAAAAACAAACAGCCAATTTTTGACTATTCCTTTAATAAATAAAAAAAATTAAAAATGGCTCCATCGATGTAATCCAGAGTCAGGATCAGGATGCAGGACCCCCGCCGACCCGCCGAAATAAAAAAGTCCCGCCGCAGACGACCACCCGACGAAAACCAGAAGAAAAAAAATGACATTTAGTCTGTCAACAGATGGGCAGAGCGAGCCATGACGTCACGGCTCGCTCCACCCATTTGACAGTCTCAGCTATCAAATGCTACATATTGCATTCATATATATCAAATGCTTCTATGCTTACAATACAGAGGCTATAGAGTAGTGGTTAAAGCACAGGCTTGCCATAGCTAAGGTTGCAGGTTCGATTCCAGGGCAAGTCAAGTAATATTTAAAGGGTTTTTTTTTTCCATAAACGAATTTCGTCCGAAACTAATTTAATTTCGGACCCGAAACTAAACTAAACGAAATTTTTTTGTTTTGTTTCAAAACGAAACTAAACTAAACAAATTTTTTTTTCAAAACGAAACTAAACTAAACGAATTTTTTGCTGGTGCACATGTCTAGTGAACAGTGCATGTTTTGGAGGGGAATGGAAAATATCCATAAAGAGGGTGATATTGAAGATGTGTGTAACAGAGCATAGAATAGAGCAGAAGGGTGACAAGAGTAGTTGTGAAGGAATGAGGTCCAGGGCACAAATATTTGGGGGTTGTCAGGAAAAGCAAGCTCCATTGTAATAACAGGGTCAAAAGAAGAAAGTATTGAACATGGTACTGGACATGGTATGTTAAGTGAGGGTGATATCTGGACAGTGGGCCTCTCATCAAAAATTGCATTTATCTTGTTTTGGGCAGGGCAGCAGGAGAGGCAAAGTAAGATTCATGAAGCCAAGTAGACTAATGGAAATAGATGCAAATGTCATAGACAGATGAAAAATCCTGTTACAAACAGAGTGGAAATTCGGGAGGGCACATGAGAAGGAGGGACCGGTTCTTGGAAGCAGGGAATAGAAATTAGAGTGTTGGGTCATGTGGCTGGTGCCAAAGAAGGGAAGGTGCTGGGTGTAAGGGTAAAGGTTAGCTAGCGGTGTGTTAAGATTAGGGAAAATATCTCCAGAAGTTAGAAGAAGCAGGAGGTTGAGAAAAGTAAGTTGGGTGCAAAATGTATATGAGCACACATACCCCAGTGTCCTGGAGGTTGTGTCTGCATGTGGGTTCAGAATTATCAAGAGGTGTTGAGTGCAGTAATAGGCAGAGGGTAGGAGTGAAGGTGATATATGAAAGTTGTGTAGTGACGAAGTTAGGTACAGGAACCATAATTTAAGAAGAGACGACGCTATCGCAAGAAGGAAAGTAGAGAATGCTGGAAACAGATTTGGAAAGTAAGAGCTTGAAAGCGAAGTTCAAGTTTAATTGCAAGTGCCTTAACCTCTGGCCCAGCACCTTCCCTCATGAGTTGATCTTAATTTATAGGGCTATGGAATGGGGGGGTTGTCAAGTAATCAATTAAAAACTCATAAGAGACGCATTAATGAAAAAGTAAATTTTCACACCAAGACAGTCCAGAGCCATAGAGGTATTTTCAGTTCTCTGACCAAACAAGACAACAGGATTGTAATCTCAATAATATAGGCATACGTTTACAGTTTTTGGTTAAAGGTAGTGTACCATAAAGCATATGATTGCAAGATGTCAGAAGAAGGCCACAGAAGGGCAATGGTTAAAAGCAGTGTACCCGTGAAAGAGCAGAGAAGAGATGATGAGGAAACATATGCACGAACAGACGTCAAATTCAAGGGAACTGCCTTGGTAAGACTCAGAGAGTTCTAGGATGGTCTGTAAAAAGCTACTGTGCTGTTGGAGTCTATTAGGAGTTCTCCAGATAATGTTCTTGTGGAGCCAGTTTGTTATTTGTTCTGTTGTAGTCTAGCTTTTTACAGTTTCATCGTCTCTTGCCACTCTCCAAAATTTACAACTAGTGCCTTCATGTGATGCTACAAATAGGCTTTGGTTAAATGTGAACACCTAATACAACAACCCAGATCTGTTTTAATTGCAAATAAAATGATGTACATGAATACAATATTTAGCTATCTCACTCCAATCTGTTATTCCCTCTGACCCCTTAGAGCAGGTATCTCAATCTTAAATCCAAATACAGGCTGCAAAGGCATCCACATCTTCATCTGTGGTCCGCACTTTGACAGATATTCCTTTAGTGCAGCTATTGCATATTAAACAGTGAACTGTATTGGATACTAGTCAGTAAAAATAGTGCAGCCCTCATTTATTCTAGAACACTGCGTTTAGCTTTAATATTCCTTTTCACTTTGACAGAATGGTTGAATAAAACACTGATAATGATAGATCACTCAAGAGAGACTTTGTGAGCTCCAGGTCACTGTAATCTGTTGAGGCTGCCCAGCACCTTATTTAGCTTAGCTTACTGTGCAATACTTTTTTTTTTAGCTCAGATTCACTTTTACAACACTATTTTCAGCTTAGATTCACTGCTTAGCTGCATCCTTTTTATCTCAAATTCTCTACCCAGCTGTACCCTCTTTATCTCAAATTCTCTACCCAGCTGTAACCTCTTTATCTCAAATTCTCTACCCAGCTGCACCCTCTCCAGCTCAAATTCTCTACCCAGCTGCACCCTCTGCAGCTTAAATTCTCTACCCAGCTGCATCATCTTCAGCAAACAATCTTTACCCAGCTCTACCCTCTTTAGTTCAAATTCTCTACCCAGCTCTACCCTCTTTAGCTCAAATTATCTACCCAGATGTACCCTCTTTAGCTCAAATTCTCTAACCAGCTGCATCCTCTTTAGCTCAAATTAACTGCTCATCTGCACCTTTTAAAGCACTATTTCACTGTCTGTGACCACCACTACAATGCTTTCTGCCCACCTAACCATCTGTCCTTTCAGTTCATACAGTAGATTTGTTTTACCCCTCACAAAATCAAAGGTAAATATTGTTAACACATGCATACACTACAGCCACAGCAGCTCTAGCATGCACAGACACACAGTGTCAACTGTAGGTTACATCTCTGTGCATACTAGGACCACGGTGACAATCCTGCCTGGCCACCACGTTAATTACTGCCCTCAGCATGGTCCATTATATAGTGATAGGAAGGGGGCAGATGCAGCAGTTGTGACAGACAGATGCTGGGTAGGTACTAAACCAGTGGTGGCGAACTTTGGCACTCCAGCTGTGCCAAAACTACAAATCCCAGCATGCATCTGCTTCTGGGAGTTATGTCTGTGGCTGTCAGAGCCTTGCAATGCCTCATGGGACTTGTAGTTCCAAAACAGCTGGAGTGCCAAGGTTCGCCACCACGGTACTAAACTGAAGTGCCGAGCACACTGCAGCCAGCTCCTGCCCACCATTGAAGGTGCATGCAGGGAACTCTTCATCCACCCACAGTGAGGGTCCATAGGCCACCTGTTTGACTGCCATGCCTTAGGGCCTCTAACACTATGGCATTTTTGGTATAATTACTGTATCTGCCTCATTTATAAAGGAACCAGCCAAACACCTAACTAGCTGTCTGTGGTTTATATTTTACGCAATTTAAAATTGTCAGCTAATGGATTAGGGATCCTGGCTATTGGATGGAATTGTACCTTGAATTAGTTTTCACCAAGGCAATGCACAATTAAGGAGAGAAAACCTTGATTATTACCTATAATCTGATTAATATGATTAAATGATAGGTGTACCTTTAACTGTGCTCCACGAATTTAGCCCTTCTGCCTTAATGGAACCACACACTCATGATGTGTACAAAGTCATTTACACATGACCACATCTGACCAAGGAGTCTATATGAACCAAATCACATTTTCCCAAAAGGTTCAATGTAAATCCGGTTAATCTGTTCTGACCCCTACGAACATGGTCGCGAACCGATTTTTGGTTGTGAACCGACTCACATTTTCCCATAGGGTTCAATGTAAATCAGGTTAATCCGTTCTGAACCATATGAAGAAAAAAAAATAACCACAAGTTTCTTTTTACCACCATTCTTGCTCTACACATTCTTGTTACCTTCAATAATGCTCTGCAAATTCTTGTCCCCTTCAATAACGCTCTGCACATTCTTGTTACCTTCAATAATGCTCTGCACATCCTTGTCACCTTCATTATTGTTAACACATGCATACACTACAGCCACAGCAGCTCTAGCATGCACAGACACACAGTGTCAACTGTAGGTTACATCTCTGTGCATACTAGGACCACGGTGACAATCCTGCCTGGCCACCACGTTAATTACTGCCCTCAGCATGGTCCATTATATAGAATTTGAGCACATTCTTGTCACCTTAAATAACACTCTGCACATTCTTGTCACCTTCATTAATGCTCTGAACATTCTTGTCACCTTCATTAATGCTCTGCACATTCTTGTCACCTTCAATAACGCTCTGCACATTCTTATCACCTTCATTAATGCTCTGCACATTTTTGTCACCTTCATTAATGCTCTGCACATTCTTGTCACCTTCATTAATGCTCTGCACATTCTTGTCACCTTCAATAACAGTGCTCTGCACTTTCTTGGGACCAATGCTGGATTGAATACAGTAATACTGTACAGTACTGTGCTACAAAGCACACAAAAAAAGCTTCACAGTAAGTGTCCACAGCCCTGTCTGCGACCGCAATCTCGAGTGCAGGAAGCCATGACCATGTGTCCGAGCAGGGAAGATTGCCGCGGTCGTGTTCATAACCCGAGGCAGAGTTCGTGAATGGAGGCAACATTTTGACGAACTTCCTGGTTGCGAACCGAATTGTTCGTGAACCGAGGTACCACTGTATATGTAAACTCATTATTAATTAAAAAAAAATATTTAGAAGCTTTCAAATCCTTTGCTGTAGGAACCGCATTAGTTTTCTTTTGTAGGCTTTTAATTGCTTTTCTTTTATAATTGATGATTCTGCCATAACTCTTCTATGGTGACAATGCTCACTGACTGTTTATCTAGGAGCAGCACTGTCATATTGCTGCTGCCAAGAGAAGAGCTGTGCACAGTGTGCGCAATTATTAGAAGAAAAAGGCAAGTATAAAGAAACAATTACTATTCTAGCTATATAATTTTAATTACACTTAAAAAAGTATATCTCATGTTTTAACATGTTCATGCAATTTTCATAGTTGTTTTTTATATATTATTTTATAAACAATAATACATGGTGATCCTGCTATGGCAGTCCTTGTTCAGGCACTTCCTATGATGGAATGACAACACTTTGTCCCTGTTCCCCAACAGTTTACTGTGATGACACCCTGTAACACTCTTCCAATGGAGATTGAATTTGGCCATGCCAATACACATGATGCATGCATGGTCTACCATTGTCACTGTCAGCAAACCCATCTGAGAAATTATATGCAGACATTACTGGAGCAAGTGCTAAAACCATGAAATGTCTGCAAAGTATCCACTGGAGATCAGCAGCACTCAGATGCATGATAGGATAACAAAGAGGTGACAACCGTATTTTATGAAACAAGAACATAGCACATTTTTGTGATAAACATTGCTTTAGGAAATTAAATATCATTCATTTAGTGCTGGGTAGGCAAACTCTGGCCCTCCAACTGTGGTGCAAATCCCTTTCGACACTGCAAGACGCTGACATCCCCAGACATGACACCTAGAGACAGATGCATGAAGGAAGGCCAGACTTTGCCCACCCCTTATTTAGAGTATACATCTAATTTAAAGATGGTGGGAGGCTGAATCTAGGGATTTTTTCTAAACATGCACCTATCCTTTAAAACTGTGGCCAGCTACCATGTTTTGCACCTACTAAGCAGCTTGTTTGAGAATGTGCGTAGATAATTATGTGTATGTGTCTATGGGCCAGCTTTTTTCAACTGGGGTGCCATGGCATCCTGGGGTGCTGTCTGGGTTTATCAGAGGTGCCATCAAGGAAATATCCTGCATGCTGGACTGATACAATATTCAGTTTGTCCAAGTACTTTTGCACACCACCATGCGTTTCCATGGTGCAGACAGGCCGGCTATCAGCACCATGGAAATGCATGATGCTAATCCAGGGCAGAGCGCATTCAGAGCCTTTCCAGCATTCAGAAGGGGATGGAGGGTATGCTTTAACTAAGCCTCCATCCAGACCTGCTCCAACTCCCACCCTCTGCCATGCGGCCTCAGCCACGCTGTGTGTAAGGCAGGAAGCTGATGTAAAGGGGAGACTGAAGACTCTGATGTGATAGAGAGGCCTGAGGACTTTGAGGTGGAGGAGGGGGACTCTGATGTAAAGTGGAGGGAGTCTCCTGATGTGAAGGGGGCTGTAGTGAAGGGGGGACAATGATGTGAAGGGGGCTCTGAAGTCCCCATCGCTGTCCCTTCCTCTCCCCCTTACTACATTATATGTTGTTCCCTATGCTATAAATGATCTGCTGTTTTTCTTTGAAACTACCACAGATGCCAGAAGATCATATCTTTTATTTACCTATGCACCTGGATAATTTTTAGACTGCAAGCCATCAGGGGCAGGGCCCTCCTTACCATCTTGTCTTGAATTGTATTGTGATTGTAATGTCTTCCTTATATTGTAAAGCGCTGTGCAAACTGTTGGCGCTATATAAAACCTGTATAAGAATAATAATTATTATTATTTTAATTTACTTTATATTATATATTATATATATATTATATATTTTATGACTTTACTCCTACTTTGCTATGTATCTTATTCTGTTTGACTCTTTGGTCATATGCTGTTGTGTTCTCCTTCTCTTTATTTGAAAACACAATAAAAATTATTGCAAGCAGTGCAACACTACTGTACATACTGTACATGCCCAACACACATGAAAGGTTAAACAAAACACACATTCTCTTTCTATTTTCTCTCTCAACAGTACAACTGCAACATTTGCATAATTATTATTCTAATAAATTTGGAATTCTGTGTTGGCAGTCACTGTTAAATATACAATTGCATCAAATATTTTAGAAAAAAATAAAACAAAGAACAATCGGAAGAATTCTTGCTGTCTAAAAATGTGTATTGTGTAAATGTATTACAGGTATTTATATAGCGCCGACAATTTACGCAGCGCTTTACATATTGCACATTCACATCAGTCCCTACTCTCAAGGAGCTTACAATCTAATTGATTGCTGATTTAAAGATGAGGCCCAAGGCATTAATCAAGAAGTCAGATGCAAGATACATTTTTTGCTGTTATATAAATTTAGCTATATTTTTTCCTCTCTCTCTCTCTCTCTCTCTCTCTCCAGTGACTCGAATTTGAAAAACAAGAGATCCTTGGTCAAATTGCTTTGATCTTTGGCATCCTTTCACCCTGTCTCCAAACTACATAAAAGTTTAAAAATACTTTAAAGTAACAACAGGTTAGAAGCTATGACATTTTAGATAAAACACACATTGCTTAAAAAAAGAATTTATAAATGGTACAGTCCTCATATATTCTTCGAAATGTAAGAAAATTGAAAGGTAGTATTATTTCATGTGTTAGGTGATGGCTGTGGCATTTAAAACTTTTCTGAACTCTTGAAGAATGTGTTACCTTTAAAACAAAGAATGTATCAGTAAGTTTAAAGTAAGCTAAGTAAGCTATACATTGGTCCATTGGTGTCCACTTTAGGACATTCCTTTCATGTATTTTTACCTAAAATTGGTATTTTGGTGTCCATTTAAGCACATTTCTTTCAAGTACTTTTACCCATACCAGTCTTCCATTTAACTTTCATTGGTTCTCCTATCAAAGACATACCTCCTTAAACAATATTTCCAGTTAAAATAAAAAATTGTATTGCTTACTATGTTTCCTCTGGGGAAATTCACCATCCTTATCTGTCCTGGTGCTTATTGTTTCTGGTATAGATTGTAATGGAAAATCCACAATTTTAGAGTTATCACCAGAACAGGAGTGAGATGTGAGCATCCTCTTCTTATTCCAAATCTAAATTTAAAATGTAATTGTACAAACACTTTAATTTTAACATGAAAATTGCTGAAGTAGAACTAAAGTTAAAACCGTTATTTCTTATTTGGAAAGGTGGGGAAGGTAGATTTTGTGCATGAAAAAATGTACATTTTAGGCCTGAAACTTGATTAAAGCCCCCCACATTATACATTTTCTGAAGCTGGAGAATAAAATGATGGCAGTTGCAATGTTTTAATGTCAGATAATATTAGTGCAGCAGTTTATCAAACCCACATTTTCCACCAAAAATGCATACAAATTAATTTTAGTGCACACAACAACAACAACACAATACCTACTTTTTGGTTGAAAATTGGGTTTGATCAAATTGTGTGCACTGAAAGAAAAGTGAAAAATGGTACCCCAAATTGTCTATAGGCAACATTTTAAAAGCATGTACAGGTCATCAATTAAGAATTACCTGTGAATTATGGTCCTAAAAATATTGCTCTCACTCTGGCATGCACAGTGATACTTAACATGTGTGACACAAACATTTTCATATTCAGGCACACCTGACGCATGTGTTTGTGTTCATATGAGCGTGTGCATGAGGGCATCAAAAAATGAAAAAAGGGCCTCAGTCATGAAGGGGTTAAAATGTATTTATTTTATTCAGCTTTTTATTATTTATACTTCATTTTTTACACTTAACTTTATTGTTATCATAACAGATAGCATGCTGCTGTTGACAGGTTATTTTTAAGCAATCTTAGAGAGGAACTGCTGCACTCCTTGCCGGAACACCTATGTGCAAAGGAAAGTGCTGTAGTAACCACAGATGGCGCCGTGTAACTTCAGATATATAAAAAATGTTACCAGCACACCTATAACTTGTGTCAACAATACATCTCCTTTATTGATACAGACTATCAAATACCAACGTTTCTGGGCCATGCCGGTCCCCTTCATCAGGTTTATTATTACTTTTTGAGGAGACATTAGGGGCCTATTGGACATCTAATGTCACCTATGCAGCCCAGAGAAGCTGATGAAGCACAAAACACTCAGAACCCGGAAGAAACAAAATCATTGTTGCTTCCATGTTAATTCAGCAGGGGAGGAGACAAGCGAAAGTCATGCTGTACCCCGGCCCACAGGAGAGACAGTGGAGCCCAGGAAACATAGTGGGGGGAAAGGGGGGGGATTGCACTGTGGGTGGTGTAGAAGTGGTCTGTAAAGCTGCCAGGATCACTTTTACATGAAGCTGACATGCAGCTAAAGGAGTCAAAACAGTTCCCTGCTGCCACAGATGTAGCAATATTTACCTGCTTACCTGCTAGAAAAACTTTAAAGCCTCCCCCCCTCCCCCCAAATGCTTGAAGATGACTGAATATTTTGCAAGTGCTTTGGAAATGTATCCTGTACACTGCTCTTGACACTTAGGATCAAATACCCAACAGCTATAGTCATAGCCAGAATATTTTTTACTTTAGGCATGCTAACGTTTAGCTGACATATTCCATAGTAAACAACACCTTTTAGTAAATTCAGCACACAAATGCTGTGGCTTTCACATCTCAGATGCATAGTAAAAGCTCAAGTATAGGCCTAACTAAAGGTGAATGTAAAAGGCTACATCATGTATTTATTGCACAGTATTTTTTTCCAGTAGCGTTGATCCCAAATATAGATCAAATTTCATAAAATAAGATGTTCTGTGCTGAATTTGAATTTTATTGTAATTTGTTGGCAGTTCAGCTGCTCCAAAGGATGTTTCTGTCTTATATCTGCTTCTGCTATTGCCTGAGCACCATTAGCATGACTGCTAGTCCCACCAAGTCTCCCCCTTTAAGTTTAATATACCTGGTAGAATTTTTAAGGGGATGGATGATCCAAGCTGTTTATTGAGCCCATCATCTTTTTTGGACATGGCTACCAAGAGCGTTCCAAACTATTCTTGCATAATTTGCTGCTCAGTAATCAGCAATATCCCTGTAATGAGGCAGCCTCATCTCATTGGGTCATGTGGGGGAGGGGCAGGTGTGCTCACCGCCCCTTTTTTGACCAGAACAAACCAGGTTGCTAAGAGCTCTTACAACCTGTGATGCACTGGAATCCCACCAACTCACCAACATCACTGGTTGCCAGGAGCTTTACACAACAGCAAACCATGTCTTTCATTTTCTTTCTCTCTGAATATAAAATATACTATTGCACGGTATACACTATTTTTACAGTAATCTCAAAGCAATATACATTTTCATGACATTCCTCTTTTTATAATTTCAGCATGATCCTCTTACCTATATTTAGCTGCTATTATTCACTGAATTCACATAATTCAAGTTAGAGGAATATTTAAACAGATGCTAAAGAAAACTTTGATTCCCAGTTTTATAGGAAAAACACTGCTTTTAAAAGTGACTGATCAAAACATGATCTCTATTCTTCAAAAATACTAATATGAGAGAATATTTTCCAGGCTACAATATGCATTATATTGCTCTGTACTTGAACCAAATCATTTTTTACATCTCAACCTTAATGTAATTAAGTTCTACGGTCCCTTTGGGCTTCAGTTCTATCCCCAGATGCAAGTATAGAAGGTGTGAAAGTGTAGGGAACAGATGTAAGATATCTGGATATTCCAAGTTGTATTCTTTTAAGGTGAGAAATAAGTTATTCAAAGAATTGAATGAAACAGTTATGAATTATTGGGTAAAAGAGTTAGCTGAGAAAATAAGTATTTAGAACTGTTAAAAATAAATAAATACAACATTTGTTAATTGTCTTTGATGTAAAGCAAGTGAGACAAATTAACCAATGGGTCTTACTGAACACTGCTGGAGAATGCCAAAATTAGACATAGCATAGTTCAAATGTCAATAATGATACAATTTCAGACATAAGGTACCTTTCTTTGGAAATACTGAATAAATATAAAAATAGCCTTTGACATGTAATGGAGTCTTTTATATGTATATTAAGTCTATTAAACTTCCAGTAAACTAATATAGATATTTTAGGAGCAATATCTTTAAAGGAACATTTCTATTACATTTTGTGAGTTAGTGACACTGACCTATCTTTGGTTTCACCTTTATCATCTATGTTTCTTTTTAGTAAACAGTGCTTAGTGTATTGGCGCTTTACTGCTCAGTAAAGTCTGAATAATGTTTTTTAGACTTGGTTAAAATTTTAAACCATAGATGGGATACTTTCTTTCTTTTTTTATTAGTCTTTGTCCTTGAGAGTGGGGTTGAGTATGTGGTGGGTTGAGTGGTTAGTTTGGTGTAGAGCAAGTAGTCAAATGTCTGACACACAGGAGGGTTGACGAGTTCGGTTGTGGGAAGCTGGCGGGAGTAATTTGGGGAGATATTGAGGTCAGAGTAGGTATATGCAATGAGCTACATGGTTAGGAAGAAGGATGTAATACTTTTCATAGACTACAGATAAAGTAATCAGATATAGATGAGTTTGTGGATCTTAATACAAATATATCCTTGAGATATGTGCTATCCCTTAAGTATATTTTGACATTGATTTGAGTTCTGTAAATTGTTTTGTGAACTTTTGTATATCAAATTAATACAAATTGATTCAAAAAAATTAAAAGGAGGAGACAGAATCAATTTTGTTTGTTTTGATCCAAAATTATAATAATTGAATACCTGTTTCATATAGAATTTTATTTGGTTAAATTGTTTGTAAGATAAAATTGACAAAAAAACGTGGCATATCACACACACTACAACTGAATTGAAAAAATCAACACGTTTGACATGTTTCCACCTTGATTCAAACTTTAAAAAAACACCCACATATGCTATGCATTTTCATAGACACAATTCGGCCACTGAATAGATCACATTATTGGACAACTAGATAGAAATGTGTGTGAGCACCATAAAAGGAAAATGAAAAATAAAAAAATAATTAAAACATATATTAGTGTAAATTAAAAATACAGTCAGCGGTTTTAAAGGTGCTGATGATTTTAACCTGTGCTGTTTGCATTTTATTTGTTTTATATCTTGAAAATAAATTTGTATTTTCATGTGCAATGTACACCTTCTCTCTTCTAACGCACACTGAAGGGAATTTATCAAAACTGGAGGAGCAGCTGTACATGGCAACCAATCAGTCTCTCTCTCTTTTATTTTCAAATCTTAACTGACCAAACTGAAGAGAGAAGCTGATTGGTTGCCATGCACGGCTGCTTCAGATTTTGTCTGCTCCAGTTTTGATAAATTCCTCCCCTTGTATATACTTGCCTGGGATACCAAACAGAACACTCCGTGACTGAGAAAGTATATTGATCTTAGAAATCCTGATGCAGGCCCACAGAAGGAATTACTAAAGTGGATCTGGAGTCAGATAATCTAGTAAGTCTTGAATGCAGTTCATGGTGTAAGTTATTAAAGAAAGCTTTTGTACCGATACATGAAGGAGCGCCACAATTTCTTGTTTATAAAAAATGAACAGCTAACTTGTGTGGGCTTTTTATTCTTTGGAGTGCACAGTTTTGAAGAAATAAAAAATAATGCTCTAGCAAGATCTGGGATTTTAGCAGGGAACAAAGCCTGCCTTTATCACCAGCTTATATCTCAAGTGCCAGCTAGCTATTTCACAATGCAGTCCCAATCAAAAGTGAAACAATGATGTTATCAGAAAGGTCTTACAATTGGAACCAGTCATTGTACTACTTTAGATCACAGTCAAAAAGAAGACACAGAATGAGCACAATGTAATATGTATCTTTACCTGTGATTGTTTCCTATGTGTAATTTTCCTAAATATTAATCAGTTAAGATACATTGGGTGGGTTTATAAAAGCCGAAGTTGGAAAGAAAACTGAATTTTGCCCAAAACAGGCAATAAGGTGTACAATGTAATAACCATCAATGGAAAAATGACAGCTTGACTCTGATTGCTATGGGCACCACCTGTGCTATACTCTGTGTATAGTTTGCGTGAACAAGCCTCGCTGAATATAGAACATAATTAGGGATACATGCTGTTCCCTTGAAATTGACTGACCGGGTGAATCCAGGTTGAAGCTATTATCACAAATTGATTTCACCAGTTAAATCTGTGTTGCATTGATGCAGCGAATAAAACAGGGAAGTAGATGTGCTGAAGGACTAAGACAGTTGAAATATGTATTATTTATGTGAAAAGAAAATAAGCAAGCTAAAGATTTTACTGTATGTTAAAGCAGAGGTGACAGTTTTGTCAAAAACATTTCTAGGGTTTTCATGTTTGCAAATGACTAGGGATGCACAGATACTTTTCCAGTACCAGTGCAGATACTTGGCATTTTCATGAGTACTACCAGGGTTTTAGCGGTTGCAGCTGGGACCTAGCTCTGGCACTCCACCACTGTCTTGAAATCATTAGTCTGTATTGTTTTAGAAAAACTGTCACATGACAATAAACAAAAATGTATCAGTACTCGTACTTGTAAGTACTCGGCAAGTACCAGTACTTGTACTCGCAAAACTGGTATCTGTGCATCCCTTTATTTATATTTATAAAAACAAAATCGTACATTAATACAGAGATGTACAAATCCCAGGAGCTCCGTGTGCTCCTTACAAATGACAGCGGCCTCCTAACTTTTTAATTTTTCTCTAGTCTAGTCTTGGAGCTCAAAAGTATCGGTACATGTACTCATACTTGTACCGAGTACTGTATTTGGTATCTGTGCAACCCTACAAATGACCTGTATCCGTATGAAATGATCTACCACCCAAAGGTGAACAGGTATTCATCAAGCCAACAGTCAAATATGTCTCACTGGGGTAAAAGGATATAACAAAGCTAACGCATTTAATACAATTAGCAGTTATTTGGCATAATTTTTTAAAACCCAATTCCAGGCAATAGCATGTCTGGGGAGAGGGTCTGGAAGAGTGGTATACATAGCTTTGTGAAAACATTACAGAACCCTGCTTCAGTACTCATCTTAAGAGCCATTAGCCTTGATGCAAGCAATAGGCTGGTCCTGGGAGTTCTGCAAATATCAAAATGCCTTGATGGGTGAATGTCAGTATGGAGGAGGGGGGTTCCTAGACAGACTGGCATTAGCATGCTTACCATCCTAGACAACACCCACATGTAATGATGAGCTGCCATAATCGGAATAAATTAAATCTAATGAATGAAAGGGGCGGGCCAGTTAGGATGGGTAGGAAAGAGTTAGATCAGGGATAGGAAACTACGGCACAGGTGCCAGGGTGGGCACGCCATGGCATTTTTAGTGGCACACAGAAGATCATCACATGGCATGTGAGCAGGCTCAGACTGGCCCATTAGTGAACCGTCTGGTCCACTGGAATACGCTCTGGTCCTCCAGTGGACCTTTACTCCCTACAAAAACATAACCCCTATCAATTACATAGCCTGGCCTGCCCTGCCTTTTTGCGCCCATGGCACACTTGCCTCCATGACATTGCAGAGCCTGTCTGATATCAAGGTGCCAATTTCAGGGTAGGCTCGTCTGCAGCTGCAGATAATGTTACATGAAGAATCCCCTCCATCTACTCTTTTCCTCCTCATAGTGGAACCACCAGCTGCAGGAGGTATGAACCTTAAAACCCCTGCTTTTCTGATGGAGCAAGTATTGGGGCTGATCTGAGGTTTGAATGTGCAGAAATTGTGGTTGATCTGAGGTATACAGCACTGGCACACTGGTCGATTAATGCTTGTATATTGACACTTAATCTGGAAAAGTTTACTAACCCTTGGGCTGGATGCTGCTAGATGCTCTCCAGCCAGGAAATGAGGTGACTTTATCTGACTTGCTGCAGCTTCTAATCCACACTGTGATCTTCAATCAAATCAAAGTAAGCAATTTCAGTACAGGAGAGAGGCCTGTGCAACTGTGAAAAACTAAAGGTAAGGCTGGAGTTCAGCTTTAAATAGAATATATGCCTACTTGCTGTTTACACTCTTTTATTACATACGCAATATGCATAAGACTTTATCTAGCCTTACTTTAAAGAATAACTTCAAAGCAAAGGACTATGTGGTAGTCTTGAGAACACTAGAACTTTGGAGATAAAACAATCTTTTCCTAGATGTGAAGAGGGACCAGTCTGTATTGCTTAGACACCCATCAGCTTTTTAAGCAGCTGCGTACTGCAAAGGGATAGCAAGGGAGAACTGTAACTAGTGACACCAAAATAACAAAGACTGCTCATATGAGTCTGATATTTTCCCTTCCTTACTACATGCTTCACAGGAAGACTTATTTTCTGTTAACCATTGTCACCAGCACTAATAATTATCCAAAACTTTGAGTTGTCACTGGAACAGGATTTGAAGTCTTCTATGGGGACATGTTACAGAGGATTTTCCTCACTTAGGACAGATTTGTTTTTAGCTTCTATATGTGTATGGGTCAGGACATTAAGGGAAGTTTCTATAATTGGACAGAAGTGGCAAAAAAACTGATAGGCCCTTCTCTGCTCTATCCAAATAAGTTTTGGATTTAGATACTTTTTAACTGAATATATGTTCTCAAAGAAGGGTTTATAAAAGGATTATACCTATTTAATTACTCTATTTTTGGAATTGTCCGGGAAACGTTTGGTATTTTCCACTATCGATTAAAATCAACAGTTAACAGCAAGGTAACAAAGGAGGAACGTGTTCTGTTGGTACTTGGTGGCTTTTCTAGCAGGAGACATCATCTGAGAGAACAGAAGTACATGGAAAATACTTGTAAGGTAAATTAAATATTTATGTTGTGCTTAATAACACTGTTATTTTTCTTCTCTGCCCAGATGCTTTAAAGCTTATTTCCGGGTAAAATAAACCACTCCCATTGCACCAGCTACCCCCTCACTGCAAGGGTTGAAGTAGTATTAAACTATCTTTTTTTCCAATAATGAATCCAGATTAAACAAATCTACATTGCTTAATAAAGTATTTCTTTACATTGTTGCCCAAGCACTTACAGTCATCATGTTTGCAAACAGCTGGCTCCACCTATCTCAGCTCAGCTTCCCCGAACTTCCTGGCCAGTACAAGATCAAAAGGGACAGCGCAGTCTCCAGCAGCTACCCATTTACGTGCTTGAAGAAGGGATGCAGAAGGAAAGGGGAGGATTGGCTTGTCTTGCTATGCTTCTGTATTATGGAGACTTGCTTACTAGTAGGACCCTAAAAGGCAAAGAAGCAACCCTAAAACAGGATATCAGGACCAGTTCTCAGAGGACCAGCTTATTCTGCAGGAAGCTGAATCTTTTAAATATCAAGAAGCAGCATCCATTATAAAAGTTATTTAATCAGAATCTGAAAAAGCTTACCGTTTTTTGACCTTAATATCACTGTTACTTTTTGTTTAGGGGGATTCTGTAAAGCAGTTTTACTTACCTGATCCCCACTACCCCGGAAGTCAGCTCTCACCTTTCTCTCCTCCACTTCAGCTTGTGGATTGTGTTTTGGCACCCTCACTTATAATGCAGTGCCATGGACCCTGCACTAGACATGATGATGCCAGCTAGCCTCCAACAGCTGGAGTGAAGGGGGAAAAAGGTTGTGGGGGCCAGTCATGGTGCCAGTGGGAAAAGGGGGTAGGTACGTTAAAAAGTGCTCTACAGAATCCCCCTAGACGAAAACAAGATGTCAACCCTCAGTGTGGGTAATTTTTTTTAACAGGCGATAGGCTTTAAGTCCACAAGCAATATCGAATTCAAATTTGGAAAGTAAAATAAGCGAGCAAGAAAAAAGCAAAATAATTGCTATTTTTAAGGAGATAACACCTTAAATCAGGGATGCATACACTTATAAACAATAAATGAAAATAGCAATTTATAGAAAACATTGTTATATGCTAATTTTTGCACAGTAACACTATCTTACAGTAACAATCAATTTCATTGTGGTCTGCCATATTCCACTTCTAATGTTTCTACTATTTCATAAATATTCAAATATAGTGTACATTGCTCCGGGAGGCATCACAATATTCATAACAAGATTTGCTCTGTTTGCCTGTTATCTGTGATCTTTAATTTAGTTTTTTGACTTTGTCAGTAAATGTTACTGGAAGCTCATTCTGCTCTTTAATAGTTCTGTTATGGTCAGTGCAAATTAAGACTCGTTTCCAACCTTGGCTTTTTTTAGGAACCTTGGATATGAAATTACAATTCTTGTAGCCATATATGGCTTACCATTAAAATGCAAGAGCAAGCATACCGTACTTCTGAAATTGAGACCTTGTGTGCACATAACTAAATAAATGACATTGTTTAAATGCAGGATTGTAGAGGTGACACTTTGAATGAGGGATGCATACACTTATGATCAATTAATTAAAATACGGATTAATACATTTTTTTATTATATGCTCATTTTTGTCTAGTATCCTCCATTTAATGTCACCAATTTATATGTTCCCAAGTTACGGTAAGAATATCTTTGAATATCAATGTCTTCTGCCATGTTTTACCTGTAATCTTTCTGCCATTTCATACAAATTCAATTGTACATTACTCTAGGAGGCATCATGATATTCATAATAAAAATTGTTCTCTTTGCCTGTTATCTGTGATCTTTTATTTAAGATTTTTGTCTTTTGCCAGTACATTTGACTGGAGGCCCATTCTGCACTTTAATAATTCTGTCATGGTCAGAGCAAATAAAGAATTATTCACATCCTTGGATTTTTAAGAGTCTTGCAAATAAAATTACAATTCTTGTAGCCATATATGGTTTTCCATTAAAATGTTAAAGAGCAAGCATATTGTACTTCTGCAATTGAAACCTTGCTTGTGCATATGACTAAATAAATCTCATTGCTTTAATGCAGGATTGTATTGTGATCCTTGAAAAAGTCACATATGTTGCAGAAATGTCACAAAGGTTTTTAAATGCTATTAACGTGCTGATATCTTTCCCCTGATCAAAATGAAAGCAGTGAAGTGTCAAACACTTTCAGCTCTGTTCCACAGAAGATAACTTCTCAAAGGGTTTGATAGTAAAATGGCATATCCTAAAGGAGAAAAGGATGCAAATCGTTTCTACACTTCCTGCTTCATTTGAAATAAATGACAAGATACACTTTTTATGAACTCCATAACTATTCTTTAAATTACATTTTCAGTCAAATTGTATTAATAAAAATAAATTTACTTCTGATATATTGGGTAGTGTGAGATGAACATACATTTATTATCATATGCTTGCAGGCAGTGCTGGACTAATCCTAAAGCTAACTCTGATTTCTGATCTAGAAGACCATTCAGGCCACATTTGCAGGCCTGGGTCATCTTTGCTTCGCCTAATTGTGAGTATAGCGTAAGCGTATGTATTGACCCCTCTGTCAGCACAGTACAATACTGAAAGATAGCTGTGGAAAACTTATCGAGGGAATTTGCCAGTCTCATTAAGACCTGACCAATACAAACTAAGGGAGTTATTCACTCAGCTGCCTAAGGCAGCTGAATGAATAACCGAGCCGAAGTGAAGCATTCCGCCTGCTTCACTCCACTGGAAAAGCACCTTGTTCCCATGCCGATGAGGACACAGGCCTCTTACCCACAACCCTGGCTTAGTGTTTGTTGAGGTCTGTGAGCAGGGATGCCGCCCCCTCCATTGTAAATGAATAAGGGTTAGTTGTTACCCCTACTCATTCACCAAAGAGTTAAGTGAAAAGTAAATAAACACACAACACCTTAGAAAAAATCATTTAATTGAACAAAGAACAAAAACACAGTTTTTGACAATTCCTGTAAAAAAAAAATCATCCAACGATGTAATACATGGTCAATCACGTCACCCAGCAATGTAATCCAGCGTCATTCATGATAAACGACGCCCGACCAACTCGTCAAAATAAAAAATTTCCCGATGCACGCGCACCTGTACGCTCCAGACGAAATCCCACTGCTAAATGACAGATTTGCCAGCTCAGCTCACTAATGTAAACAGATGGGCAGAACGAGTCATGATGTCCCAACCTGCTCCACTCATTTGTTAACATTACATGCCAGCTCACTGTCCTGAAATGGCATGAAAACCAATGGGCAGAACGAGTCATGACGTCACAACATGCTCCGTCCATCATTTTACATGAGTGAGTGGAGCTGTCAAATCTGTAATTTAGTGGCAGGAGTTCATCAGAAGCAGACAGGTGCACGGACGTCAGGACTTTTATTATTTAGGCGAGTCGGCAGGTGTCGTTCATCGTGATTGATTCTGGATTACATCGCTGGACAGTGTGATTTACCATGGATTACATCGTTGGATGATTTTTTTTTTTTTAATTCTTTATTTTAATCACAAGCAGCAGAAATACAACATCTGTAATAACAATGCAGCCACAGTGTTAAAGTCCAATAAGGGGGGACAGCTCAGAGGGGGAAGAGCATAGTGGAGAAGGGGGAGGGAAGGAAAGGGAGAATGGGGTGGGGAGGGGATGGGAGGGTTGGGAAAAGACCATTCAACTCCAGGTCAGGACCGGGTAGTGTATACGTATTTGACGGAGTCTAAGCGCTACACTGTGGCGCTACTGGGGACTCCGAGGAAAGGAGGTATTCGTGCCAATAGAACCATCTTTTATTGAATTTAGCTTCCTGGTGATGTGAGGAGGCCGTCATGCACTCCATCCTCTCGATTTCCCGTATTTTCGAGATCCACATTGCAGTGGTGGGGACAGTGGTAGTTTTCCAGAGTAAGGGGATGCACATTTTAGCAGCATTCAGAAGTTGTATCAACAAGGATCATTTATATCTGTTTCTGGATAAGGCAGACAGGTGAAGGAGGATAGCAGCCGGGTCATTTTGGAGCTCTATCCCAGTTAGTGTCTTACATATAACCTGCAGGGGGCGTGGCCGGCGCATGGTGGAGTGAGTCGCATCTTCCCTCTGCTCCCGCGCGTGGTGCCCTTTACAGCCTTCCTAAAGCTCCATTAGCGTCCCAACCGCCAGATGGGAACCAAAATACATCCCAAGACGACCCCGGGCCCAGGTGGGCGCAAGTCGGGGAAGCTTTCCACTTACTTTAAAGCATCTCAGAGGTCGCCGCACACGCCCGCGGCTCCGCCGGACGTATAAGGCCTATGCGGACGGGCCCAGGCCTCGCCTCGTGTGGACTTTCCATCTGATCGGGCAAGTACTCGGGACAGTGTGCCCTCACCCCGGATAGATACCCCGCTCTCCCCATCGATGGCCTCGATGTCGGAGGAGTCCGTGGACCCGGCGGATTTCGCTCGAGATGAGGGTGACATCAAGGCCTATATCCGCTCACTTCCGACACGTGCCGACCTGGAGCGCTACGTCTCCCCGATGGAGGCCACTTACAAAGCTGAGATGGTGGGTCTCAAGACGGATGTGGCCCACATTGGCTCCCGCTTGGTAGAGCTGGAAAATACTCAGGAGGAAGTGAATGCCAGACTTGACCTACATCACCAGGTGCTGCAAGATCACACGGTCCAACTACACGACCTGATCTATCAGTTGGATGACCAGGAAAACAGGTCCCGGCGCAACAACATCCGCATACGGGGAATCCCTGAGTCAGTGGAACCGTCGGCCTTGACCGACATGGTCCGTTCGGTCTTTAACCAGCTCCTGCAGAAGCCCATTGACTCACCATTGGAGATCGACCGCGCTCATCGGGCCCTTGGTCCTAGATCTACCGCACTTAACCGCCCAAGGGATGTTATTTGCAGAGTGCATTTCTATGCGGTAAAGGAGGCGGTGATGTCGGCTGCCCGTGCCTCTGAAGAGATCCAGTTCAATGGCTCCCCGATTATTCTTTTGGCAGATCTCTCTCGCCGTACCTTGCAGATGCGCAGGGCCCTCAAGCCCCTTTTGGAAGTCCTCCGCGCCAACAACATCACATACCGCTGGGGATATCCATTCCATCTTATTGCGTCCCGCGATGGCAAATCCTCGATCTTCCGTCACCTGGGCGATCTCCCGAGGTTCCTTGGCTTTTTCCAGCTAGCACAAGTCGCCCTACCGGATTGGCCCTAGACTACGAGCTTCCCTGATATACCGGTCCGTGAACACTGGCAATCGAAGTCCCCACGCAGATCCGCTGCCTCTGCTACCCCGGTGAAGTGACTTACCCTATGCTCTGTCAACCACACCTCGGCTGGGGTGCCCAGGGCTCCTATCTCTTAGCGAGCTGATCCTTCCCTACGGTTTGAGCACGGTGTTCTCTTTATGTTTTTCTGGTCTTGAGCCCAGATACCACCACCGTGCCTTGATGCAGGAGCATCTCTGTTCATTACCTGTTAACTTCCCCCTCACATTTAAGTTTAAACCCCTGTGGCCCCCGTTCCGTTGGGACTATTTTTGGACATATTTGTGGCACTATATAATGCTTCTTACCCATCTTTTCTTTTGTTTACATACTTCATGCATACTACCGCTAGGCTGGTGTTGGGGTTCTGCTCGCGAGCAGTTCTTTGATCTAACTACTCCGCTTGGGCCCCCCCGCCCCCACACTAGGTCACCTGCATTGCTGCAGGTGTTCGGCCACTTGCCCAGATTTAGCTGTCTTGGATCTCTGCCTGGAGCCCCAGATATAGATATGGCTCTATGGCACAGACCCATTTTGGCTCCCCTTGTGAGCCTGCTTCATATATGTACTGATTGCTGCCCTTGGTGTCTCCTGTCCTGTCTCCCTGTCCATGTATGTCTGTCTAGTGTATTGTCTTGTCTTGTGTTCATGTGGAGGTATCTGGAGTTGCTTTTCTGCATTTTTATCATTGCTATGCGGACCTTTATGTTTTACAATGGCTTTGTTGATTAGTTCTTTTAACGTAAAAGGCTTTAACCAACCCTCTAAGAGATCTCAGATCCTCTATCACATGCATAAGCAAAGAGTGGATGTTGTGCTCCTACAGGAGATGCACTTCTGTACTGGGAACCATCCGGCCTGCTCACAGCGCTACTACAGGGAATGGTTCCACAGCACTAACCCTTCTACCAAATCTAAAGGCGTCTCCATTGGGATTCACAAATCCTGTAAGATTCAAGTGCTTGATTCTTGTCTGGACCCCCTCGGGCGTTATGTTTTTTTGAAAATCCTGCTCGATGGCGCCACTTATACAATTGCTAATGTTTACTTACCTAACTCTTCACAGGTTCCGGCTTGTCTGCGTTACCTGAAGGCCCTGTAATCTTTCGCCGAAGGTGCAATTGTACTGGGTGGTGACTTCAACCTACCCCTGGACCCCCGCATAGACTCCTCCTCGGGTAGGAGCTCCATTTCGCAAGCAGACCTACGTAAGTTGAAATTTAAACTTGCCTCCATGCACCTCCTTGACCTCTGGCGGACTCTACATCCTGATGACACTGACTACACCTTTTATTCGCACGCCCATAACTCTTACAGTAGGATTGACTACGTGTTTGTCTCCCAGACCCTACTCGACGCTACCCCCTGCATTAGTATTGGTCCGCGAGTGTGGTCAGACCACGCCCCCCTCTTTTGTTCCCTTCACTTCTCTGCGCTGCCACCCAGCTCCCAGTTCTGGAGACTAAATGACTCTCTCCTCAGTGACACGGTGTGTTGTGATGAGATCCGGCAGACCATTTCTAATTTTCAGCAGGATCATGCAGCTGATCCGACCTCCCTTCCCATTAAGTGGGAGACCCTTAAATGCGTATTACGGGGCATCCTTATTAAACATGGAGCCCGGCTCAAGAAATGGAGGTCCCAAGAAATCGCCTC
>NW_017306695.1:273511-311822 GCF_000935625.1 Nanorana parkeri | reverse complement strand
CCCTCTAAGAGATCTCAGATCCTCTATCACATGCATAAGCAAAGAGTGGATGTTGTGCTCCTACAGGAGACGCACTTCTGTACTGGGAACCATCCGGCCTGCTCACAGCGCTACTACAGGGAATGGTTCCACAGCACTAACCCTTCTACCAAATCTAAAGGCGTCTCCATTGGGATTCACAAATCCTGTAAGATTCAAGTGCTTGATTCTTGTCTGGACCCCCTCGGGCGTTATGTTTTTTTGAAAATCCTGCTAAATGGCGCCACTTATACAATTGCTAATGTTTACTTACCTAACTCTTCACAGGTTCCGGCTTGTCTGCGTTACCTGAAGGCCCTGGAATCTTTCGCCGAAGGTGCAATTGTACTGGGTGGTGACTTCAACCTACCCCTGGACCCCCGCATAGACTCCTCCTCGGGTAGGAGCTCCATTTCGCAAGCAGACCTACGTAAGTTGAAATTTAAACTTGCCTCCATGCACCTCCTTGACCTCTGGCGGACTCTACATCCTGATGACACTGACTACACCTTTTATTCGCATGCACATAACTCTTACAGTAGGATTGACTACGTGTTTGTCTCCCAGACCCTACTGGACGGTACCCCCTGCATTAGTATTGGTCCGCGAGTTTGGTCAGACCACGTCCCCCTCTTTTGTTCCCTTCGCTTCTCTGCGCTGCCACCCAGCTCCCAGTTCTGGAGACTAAATGACTCTCTCCTCAGTGACACGGTGTGTTGTGATGAGATACGGCAGACCATCTCTAATTTTCAGCAGGATCATGCAGCTGATCCGACCTCCCTTCCCATTAAGTGGGAGACCCTTAAATGCGTCTTACTGGGCATCCTTATTAAACATGGAGCCCGGCTCAAGAAATGGAGGTCCCAAGAAATCGCCTCCCTATTTACTAAAATGTCTGCCCTGGAACGCTCTCACAAATTGGGTAGGGATGACTCAGTGGGGTTGGAACTTCTCAGTGCCCGCAAGCAGCTGCTAGCCCTCCTAGACCAAGCCACACTGCGCTATAGAGATCGCTACCTGAAACGCACATATGAATATGGAGACAAGCGTAGCTCCCTCTTAGCCCGCACTAGCCATCCACACTCTGGCCTCAACAATATCCTTTCTATACGCTCCCCTGATGGAAAGATTGTACACTCGAATTCGGAAATCCTGCAGTCCTTTCATGACTATTACTCCCAATTATATAATATAGACTCTCTAGGACCCTCTTGCTCGCCCGTGCAAGAACCCCCCGCCTTGCCCGCTTACCTAGCCAAGACGTCATTGCCTACCGCCCACCTCCCTGGAATCCTTAAACTCCCCTTTCACCATTGAAGAGCTGAATAAGACCATTAAAGCTACCAAAAACGGTAAAGCCCCTGGCCTGGATGGCTATTCAGCACGTTTCTTTAAATTATTTGCCCCTGAACTCTCCCCTTTTCTGCTAGACACATTTAATTCCATCTTACCCACTTGCCCTTTTGCCCCTCAATCCTTATTAGCACACATCTCTCTCATACTGAAACCAGGTAAGGACCCTTCCCTGCCCGGGAGCTACCGCCCTATCTCCTTATTGAACTGCGACGTCAAATTATATGCTAAATTACTGGCCCTCCGTTTTCAACCCCTCCTGCCCTCCATTATACATAATGATCAAGCTGGGTTTGTCCCCCTAAGGGAAGCAAGGGACAACACCTCCAAGACCATAGCCCTGATTGACTGTATCCAGAAAAAGAAACTCCCGGCCTGCTTGCTCTCCCTAGACGCTGAGAAAGCGTTCGATAGGGTCAGCTGGCGCTTTCTCCACGCCTCACTGACCCAATTAGGGCTTGGAGCTCCGTTCATATCCAAAATTATGGCCTTATATAAGTCTCCATATGCTCGTGTGTGCGCGAATGGTAGACTCTCTGACCCTATAAAAATCTCAAATGGCACACGACAAAGGTGTCCATTGTCCACTATACTCTACGTGATCACGATGGAACATCTGGCTGAGGCCCTCCGCTCAAACCCCTCCATACATGGGATATCGATAGGCTCTGAAGAATACAAGGTGGCGTTATACGCTGATGACCTTCTAGTATATTTAACTCAACCGAGCCTTTCGCTACCACATCTTATGGAGGAACTCTCCTCCTTCGGCTCTGTTAGCAACTTCAAGGTGAATTATGATAAATCAGACGTGCTTAATATTTCCCTCCCAACCAGAATAGTTTCTTCCCTACGCTCTCGCTTCCCATTCTCCTGGCAATCTTCCTCCATTACATACCTTGGGATTCGCGTGCCCTCTGACCTGTCCTGCTTATATGAGCTCAATTATGTCCCCCTATTGACCAGGACAGGGGCAGATCTTCAGACATGGAGGTCTAGACCCCTTTCGTGGTTCGGTCGCATGAACGTGCTTAAAATGGATATCCTCCCTAAATTCCTGTACCTTTTCCAAACAGTCCCCATACATGTACCTCGCCCTTTCTTCCTGAAATTGCGACATGTCTTCCGAACATTTGTCTGGAAAGATACCAAACCTAGACTTAACTACCGCCTGCTGACCAGACCTAGAGCCCGTGGAGGTGCAGGACTACCGGACCTCCTCATCTATTACAAAGCTTCCTTACTGACTAGGCTCATGGACTGGTTCCACGGAACGTCCCATAAACAATGGGTGTCTCTGGAAATCTCAACATCTCCACTACACCCTAAGGCGGCATTATGGATACCTCTGACGGAGGTGGGTGGCAGCGTGGAATGGCCCCTTCTTGTTTTCTCGGTGCTAAAATGTTGGCATCACTACGACTTCACAACTTTCTACTCTGCCAAGCCCCCTAACACCCATACTAGACAACCCTCACTTTCCTCCTGGTCTTCACGCTCCTTCCTTTCTAGGATGGACTCGACAATTTTGGCCACAAATACGCCATACTGTTTGCGGTAGTGACATGATTTCTTTCCAGACACTTCTTGATCAAAACTCCCTGGATGGTCGAGCGTGGATGCCCTTTCTTCAATTATCCAGCTACTACCGCTCTATACGCTCTGCGCCCGACACATCCAGGACTCTCACTCCGTTTGAACATCTATGTATCTCCTCAATCCCCCCTACACATCTCATCTCCCTACTATATCAACTGCTTCTCTCCCAGGACTCCTCCTCCCTGCCCTCTTACACTAACGCGTGGACTGAGGATGTGGATTCCGCTATGTCTCCCACTGACTGGGGCAATATTTTCGTCTTTACACACAAATTGGCAATGTCGTGTAAATTGCAGGAGCGCAGCTTTAAGCTACTTTCCAGGTGGTATTTTACTCCAGTCCGATTGCACCGTATGTTCCCTTCGGTGACGCAGGAGATGTCAAGTTTCTGAAGGTACATACTTACATATGTGGTGGTCGTGTCATTTGATTAAGAGGTTTTGGGACGCGGTATTGACCGTATATGACAGGGCACATTCCACGACCACACGAAACACTCCTACCCTGACACTTCTCACTTTGCTCCCATCTCAGATCTCGAAAGCGAAGAAATCCCCACTGCGGTTCTTCCTTTTTGCAGCCAGACAGGTTATCGCAGGGCACTGGAAGTCCACTCAGGCTCCCTCCGCCTCAGCATGGCTGGCCTGCCTAAATGATATTATGCGCATGGAAGAAATGGTCGCCATTGATACTGACCGAATGGCGTTTTTCCGAGACATGTGGTTGCTCTGGATTTGCTTTCAGGACTCCACGGATTTCCCCACCGTACTAACCTTATTCTAGTAACCGGAGTGTTTTCTGTGGTTGTCCCCTCGCCCACTGTATGTGTTCTGGTCCTTTCACCACTATGTACATCCGCAGAACCCCGATTACTAGTGAACGATGTGTGCAATTCCCGTCCACCTCCCTGTTGTCCCTGTTGCGTTGTATCGTCTAGTGTTGTCTTGTTTTTTTCGTCTTTGGGTTTGTCTCCCCCCCTTCTCTGTTTATTAGGGCATACGGCACGGCTTACAGCCCAAAGTGGTATGAAATAGGTCATTTGAGCTCCATATATATACGACTCTGGCCATACCCGTCTCCGTGCCTCCATCAGTCCGAGTCGAGTCTCATGACACAATCTGCTTGTATGCCTGTTAGTTTCATATTTTCATGTACGCATGTCTGCTGTTGTATTGTACTGTTACTAAACCAATAAACCTGATTTGATTACATATAACCTGCACATCTGCCCAGAAGTTTCCCAGACGAGGGCAAGACCAGAAGATATGTAGCAAGGATCACTCCATTTCATTGCAATGCCAGCATTGGTTAGAAGTGTGTGGCCAAATCTTGTGCAGAATGGAGGGAACCCTATACCAGCGTGTGAGCAGTTTGTAGTTAGCTTCCTGCGTTTTGCAAGCAATGGAGGCTTTGTGAGAGAAATATAAGATGTCCGCTCTTTGTTCCATTGATAGAGATAGCAGTATGTCTTGCTCCCATTTAAGAAGAAATGGAGGCACATATGAGTCCGCAGGGGTTATGAGTAGCTTGTAAACCCTGGATAGAGAATGATTAGAAGGGGTTTTCTCAAGACACAATCGGTCGAACAACGTAAGTGGTGGAGGGATTGTGGATCCAGGGACCATACTCGCCAGAAAGTGGCGGAGGTGCATCGATCTCCAGGGATCCAGTGGTGGTTCAACAAACGCGGTAGGTTCGTCCCGGGAGCATACGGCCATTGATCAAAAAATCGCCTAACCTGCATTTCCCCATATCCCTCAGTTTCTTGGAGTGGTTGTCTCCCCTATTCAGAGGGCAAACGGGATGATCTAACACTGGGGACATTCTGGATACCCCCCGACTCCGGCCCAGCAGACCTGTTACTGAGTGGAAGGCCTTCAGTGTCGGACCTATAAGGGGGTGTGCCAGCTGGAGTCGTATATGGGTACCCAGGGTTTCAACAGGGGATCTCTACACCAGGACACAATCCTTGCCAGATGTGCCGCTCTATAATAAAGAGTGGGGTCCGGGAAAGCCATGCCGCCATGCTCCTTGGGTAGCAGTAGAGAGTGGTATGAGAGACGCGGGCGGGATGGAGACCATAGAAAGCGTAAAAATTCCCTTTGCATCGTTTGGAGAAAGGGAGTTGGGACATATATGGGAAGTGTTTGGAAAAGGTACAAAAATTTAGGGAGTATAGTCATTTTCAAGACTGCATTCTTACCAAACCAGGTATGGTATGAGCGGTTCCACATCTTTAGATCTTTGCTAACCAACTTGAGCAAGGGTGGAAAATTTGCAGAGAAAAGGTGATCTAAGCTAGGAGTGATCTTAATTCCCAAATATTGAATATGGTCTGATACCTAGGGGAATGGGCAGTGGGCTGCCATGTTGGTTACTCGATGTGGAGGTATGAATACATTGAGCCGATTTGTGGAAATTGATTTTAAAATTTGAAAGGTCTCCATATTGGTAGAGTGTTTTGAGTAGATTTGGGATTGTGGTCTCGGGGGAGGTGACAAAAAACAATAGGTCGTCGGCAAAAGCCGCAACCTTGTGAGTGGTATCTCCAACCATTATACCCTTGATGTCACAGTTTTTACGAATATGACAAAAGGAGGGGTTCCAACGTAAGTATGAAGAGTAGTGGGGAGAGCGGGCAACCCTGACGGGTACCATTGGATAAAGAAAAATAGGAGGAGATGGAACCATTCGCTCTCACCGCTGCGGATGGTGTGGAGTACAATGCTTGTATCCAGATCTGCATGAAGGGGCCCAGTCCCACATAACTCAGTGTAGTTTGAAAAAAGGACCAATCCACCCGGTCAAAAGCCTTTTCCGCATCTGTGGTCAATAGGCCCAGCTGAGTAGAACGGCTCTTGGCCAGATGGATGGTATTGATGATTTTTTTTTAACAATAAAGGACTGTTCAAAAACTATGTTTGTGTTTTTTGTTTAATTAAAGGATTTTTTCGAAGGTGTTCTGTGGTTTTTTACTTTTTACTTAACTCTTTGGTGAACAAGTAGGGATAGCAACTACCCCTTACTTATTCACAAGGGGGCGGCATCTGGGTGCCCCCTTTATGAAAGGGGACACCCAGCTGCAGGAGAACCCCCCTGCCCGCAGACCCCCACAAGCACTGGGCCAGGTTTGTGGGGAAGAGGCCTTTATCCTCACCGGCATGGTGACTAGGTGCTTTTCCAGGGGGTCCCCCCTGGAAAAGCACCCTCTCAATGCTGAGGGCATGTGGCTTTGTCTCACTGCTGCCTCCTGGGAAAGCTGGGTTCTCCAAATCCCATGAGGCTGCATTCCTTCTACAGTATAAACTAAAGGGCATTCCCATGGGATTTTGAGTACCTGGCTTTCCCAGTAGGCAGCAGTGAGGCACAGTGACATCTCCTGCACCTCCAGGAATAGTCAAAGGCCAGGGCCAAGATAATTATTTTATATATTTTTTAAAGCCTTTTTTTCAAAGTGTTTTAAACCTTATTCAATTCAGGGGCAGTAAACCCTTTTCTGCCTCTTCCTGAGTTGGACTACAAGGAGCCGTGCCAAGACACAATGTGCTGGTATGTTCTGTTGGAGTCACAGTAGTAACTGTAGTAACTGTGTGACATACAGTGACCACTGGAGCATTTAAATGTTGTAAATATCCAAGGAAAAGTTTTTTCACTTTCCCTTGGATATTTGCCATATTGTCTAAGTTAAGTGTACATTTATTTTGCTCAGTGAACATTCTCTACTCCTTTAATAAATCTGTGTTTCTGGGTGCCGGTGTTTTTCTGCATATGTGAGTTTGTAGTGAAGATCTGACAACAGGAAATGCATACAAAAGGTCTATAGGATGTGCACTCTTACAGTGTTCTACAAAACAAACTCTTTTTTGTGAGACTTTAGTTCTACTTTAATATCAGTACCCTTAAGCTGTCAGATACTGAATCTGACTTGACACATACTACTATGGTCATATTGTCTGGCCTTGACTTTGAAATAATAATAATGATAATAATATAATTTTTCCCACACTGCCACCACATCTAATGTATTCAGAAGAACAGTGTCTCCAGCAATAATATGTGCAGTCAATCCTGAACCAACCAAAAACATTCCGTTTGTTCATTGACTCCTGGTCTTGTTCTATGTTACTGTCCTGTTGACTGTGCTATTTTAATTTGTGTAAAACACAGATAATTCCCGGTTGGCTTGGGTCATGCATAGTAGCCATTCCTTACCAGTGGGTTGATTTATTAAAACAGGTACAAAATGTGCACAATGTTCAGCTTAGTCGATAAGGTGGAGCTGTGTTCATTTTAACCATCCAATCCTGTGCAAGCAAAAAAATATTTTACTTTCCCTTGGATATTTGCCATATTGTCTAAGTTAAGTGTACATTTATTTTGCTCAGTAAACATTCTCTACTCCTTAATAAATCTGTGTTTCTGGGTGTCTGTGTTTTTCTGCATATGTGAGTTTGTAGTGAAGATCTGACAACCTTGCTTGGCTATCGCTTCTAACTTTAAGGGTTTATGCACAATATGTCCAGAGACCTTTGTTTCACTGCAACTGAGTAAAGCAGGTCTTCACAATGTCACATAAAAACAATGTCACATAAAAACAATTATTTCTATGTACAGATTTCATGCCACAAAGGAGTGGAGAGGTGCAATGCAGGGAGGTGTGGAAACATTAAGCATGTCTGTGTTTGTACACACCGTAGCTCACCTGAAGTCTCTGTCCATCCATTTCTATGCACCTCAATTTAATAAAGTTAAAAAAAGAAAGAAAAAAGGCAAACAGTACCATTGTGTTGAAAAAATAAAATGCATTGCCTCCTACCACTAGCTAAGCATTGCCACCAGCACACACTAATAACAGCATGCATATTAAAATGGATTATTTTAGCATGTGGACTGGTGTGCACGAGCCCTAAAAGTTGAAGTATAATAATTGTGGCAGGGAGGAGCTGAGAACCTAGTATTTCATACTCTATTATCAAACAATATTAAGCTTAGGAAACCCATAGCAATTTTTTTCACTCTATGAATAGATATGTAAAATGAAATTTGGTATTTATTTATTTTTGTTGCAAACTTTTACAGCTATTTGTTTATCTGATTCTTGTAGTAAAACCAAGGAAACTAACTCAGTAGTATTTAACATACTTTTACTATACAACAAATGCTACATACACCAACTACTTTGTTACAGGTAAAACAATACATAAACATACAGGGTGTTAATACATGCATACACCTGCATACACTATATCCTTCTCTAGCACATGCAATGGTTTCTGTAAAACATAAAAGTAATAATAAAAACCGTGCTGTGTGAATGAATCTACAAAAGTATCAGATATAGTAGATACTGGCCGTGAAATAATGTGATACAATGTGTAAAAAGTGTGAATAAAAGAAGAAACGCATGTATATAACATGCACCTCAGTGTAAATACATTGCTACAAAATATCCATAATGAAAAATCAAATACAATAGATGTTAGCTGTGAAACAATGTGATGCAATGTGAAAAGAATAACAACTAGAAAAAACGCATGTGTATAACATGAACCTCAGTGCAAATAATATATGGTTACAAAAATGTCCATGATCCTGGATCTTCAATAGTCCATTAAGAAAATAGAAGATAAAAAATTGAAAATTGGATGTAAAGTAATCTCAGTCTCGTGTGATCATCAACAGAGAAATCTTCTGGAATGCACCTCACCTTTAGCAGAGACCCACCAGGGTCTGTATGCACTGTCCCTCTAATTCAAACCAGGTAGAGAAAGCACCTGATGCTGAACACCTCCCAGTGATTTCCTCCTCTCAGGTAAAGACTCTCATTGCAGTCTCAGAAGTTGAAAGCAGTCAATTCATCAAAATGGACCATGCATCAAACAAAAAGTGGAAACTCGTAGTGCAGATGGTTTTAAAAAGATACTATACTAAAAAGGATACTACTCACATATCGTAGATAAAATAAGGTTTAGATAAAACAACTTAGTAAGCAGCCACAGACACTGTGTGCAATCGCTCAGCTCCTATACTCCACCCAACATACGTTACGTCAAGGGGGGTATTCGGTTTCTGTAAAATTATACACTAAATGTCACTTAGTTCGGTTGTTGCTGGTCTACAAATTCCATGTTGAACAGGGCTTCATGATGATTAAGGTTTCTCAGGAAAATAGATTTTTGGTGTGGCTTAGTTTTGTTATTCTTCTCTTTGTCCTGTTCTAGTGAGGTCCTCTGGTCAAAGTTCCTCAGTGAAGTCCTACTGATGGCATCTGCCTATCCATCCTTATTCTAGTTGCTCCCATTCACTCACATGAGGAATCCATGATTGGTTCAAAGAGCACTATGATATCTTTCTCACAACAGTGATTGGATGTAGGGGTACAGGTACTCCTAGAATGAGATCCTAATAGGTTGGACTTGATGGACTAATGTCTTTATTTAACCTCAAATACTATGTAACTATGTAACTATGTTAACTAAAGACTCTCTGAAACCATAAATTAATATTCAGCTCTATTCTGTTACCAAGAACAGTCTTACATTAATAACATCTTCCTGAGGTAACACCGGCCCTGACATTCCCAAGCACCACCTGTGCAAAGAGCCAGCTGGCCATTTTCTAGCATATCAAAGTGACCTTTGATCTCAGGAAGACAATACAGAGTATTTAAGTTACTTAACACCACCAGACCCACTGAAGACAAAAGGGGATTTTAACTATAAGGCATGACAGTTGGCTTTAGCATAGCAATGCGGACTCGTTTAAAGGAGAACTATGAGATGAGTGATTTCCACTCACCTCATAGTTCTAGCCGACCTGTGACAATGAGACTGTCACAGATCGGCTCAGTAGATCGGGAGGTGAGCGAACACATACCAGGTTCGCTCACCTCTCGATCCTGTCGCGGCTCTCTGCCGTGACAGGGGGAGGGGCTGGATTCCCCTCTCCCCACTCCGATCTGCCAGCGCTGACTGGCGGAACGGACGGGGGAGGGGGCGGGTACAGCTGGCTCTGCCTCTAGATAGGCAGAGCCAGCTGTCACTCACGCAGCTGGGCGGATCCCGTCATCTACGTCGGGATCCGCTCCGGCTGCGGCGTCTCAGTATACCGCGAGCTGTAGCTCGCGGTATACTGAGCTTAGGGTAACGGGAGGACGCTAGTTTGTGTCCTCCCGTTACCCTAAGGTGAACTATGGGGAAAAACACTGACCCCATAGTTCTCCTTTAATGATACTGTTCCCAGAGAAAATACAGCCTAGTTTGACCAGCTGTCTCTAATCCTCTTTCTGCTTTTCCCACATCTTTTATTATTAATATAAAGTATAAAATGTCTGTGTGTCTCTGAAAAATCAATATATATATATATATAGACGTCAAGACGTTTTTGTTTTTTTGACGTCTCGTCTAAATGGACTAATACGGCTTACCTATTTATATATATATATATATATACATACACACACACTGTATATTACATAGGGTACTTTACACTTTCTCCTTTGCTGCTTTCACTGAGTAATTGCTTAAGAATCTAGTTTAAAAGTATTATCCTATTGTTTTTTTTATATGTGGCTACAAGATAATGGGCCCTATATATCAAAGTGTCCGAATTTTTATCAGATCTGAAACAGGCATGGGGAATAGCTGTCATAATCTGAAAACGTTCATCTCATTGTTGTCTGTGGAGTATTAGCGCTATTTCTAGTACTGACACATTCGTATACTTGACCTTATGTGATAAGTGTTTATTATGATGTTCATTGTAATAAAGTAATATCTTAATCACTCAGAGATCTGTTACTTCATATTAGACAACTATTTTTAAATGTAATACATTTGATGCAAACCATTCAGATCTGTAAGCTAGAAATCCTTACTGACCCAAATGTAATAGCTAATATAAATTGTAAATTATAACACTTTCCCATTTCAAGTTTAACTTTTAGACAGAAACCCTAATTCAAACTGCCTAACTTTTTCACAAATTGCATGTCAGATTTAATTACAGTCAGGGTGATGCAAATATGGCCCATAGGAAGTCTTTCAGATCAGGATTAGTGCAATAGCAAGGAAATCAATTGACTACTTATGGCTGCTGAAATTCTGTCAGACATTTTTTAGGAGGCTGGAGTCACTGGTGACTAATTAATGTTTACTGCAGCTGATATATAACACATCTGTACCAGCAAATCTTAATTTCCACTCACAGCACTAATTTCATCAACACTTTTTGGTGATCGCTTAAAGAATTACAACGTGATGTTGTAAAAAAGAGCATTTAAAAATATTATAGCTGATTTCAGAAAATTTGCAATGTTGTGTAGGGATTTATAAAATAGCTATGAATAGAAATCAGAAAAATACTGAATTGCATTTTGTTCTGAAGAAGAAAAAATGTTTGGATATTGTCCAAAATTACTGGAAAGTGAATTTTAAACTATTTTATACTGGTGATTTTATTTATGGCTGTACAGAAAGTTATACTGATAAGACTTAAAATTACATTTCCTATGTGGTGCTTTGTAGAATGCTGTATTCAATATTCATTAAAGGAGAACTATGGGGTTAAGGCTTTTCCCCATAGTTCTCCTTAGGGTAACGGGAGGACACAAACTAGCGTCCTCCCGTCACCCTAGGCTCAGTATACTGCCAGCTGTAGCTCGCGGTATACTAAGACGCCTCAGCTGAAGCGGATCCCGACAATTATGTCTGGATCCGCCCAGCTGCGTGACTGACAGATGGCTCTGCCTATCTAGAGGCAGAGCCAGCTGTACCCGCCCCCTCCCCTGTCCGTTCCGCCAGTCAGCACTGGCAGATAGGAGCGGGGAGGGCGGAATCCAGCCCCTCCCCTGTCATGGCAGAGAGCCGTGACAGGAAAGAGAGGTGAGCGAACGCCGGTATGTGTTCGCTCACCTCCCGATCTACTGAGCCGACCTGTGACAGTCTCATTGTCACAGGTCGGCTAGAACTAGGGTTGCACAGATACTAAGTACAGTACTCGGTACAAGTACGAGTACATGTACCGATACTTTTGAGCTCCAAGACTAGACTAGAGAAAAATTAAAAAATTAGGAGGCAGCTGTCATTTGTAAGGAGCACACGGAGCTCCTGGGATTTGTACATCTCTGTTTTAATGTACGATTTTGTTTTTATAAATATAAATATAGGGATGCACAGATACCAGTTTTGTGAGTACGAGTACTGGTACTTGCCGAGTACTTACAAGTACGAGTACTGATACATTTTTGTTTATTGTCATGTGACAGTTTTTCTAAAACAATACAGACTAATGATTTCAGGACAGTGGTGGAGTGCCAAAGCCATGTCCCAGCTGCAACCTCTGCAACCCTGGTAGTTCTCATGAAAATGCCAAGTATCTGCACTGTTACTCGAAAAGTATCTGTGCATCCCTAGCTAGAACTATGAGATGAGTGAAAAGCACTCACCTCATAGTTCTCCTTTAAGTTTACCTTGCAGGATGAAGAACAAGACCATGCTGAAAAGTCTGTGGAGTACACACAGAGCAGATATTACATGCATATTCTTTCCTTCAATCTTAGCATAGCCATATGTACATGAGGTGTCCTCCACACTGCTTTGTGATTCTTCTGCACTTAGAGAACACAATGTCCATGTAAAAATGTCCATTTGTACAAAATATGTGCTGCAGTAGAGTAAGGACAGCTGGGACCCAGTTGGCTAATCAAGATCACACTTTAGGGCTTGTTCAGACAGGCAACCAGACCCGCATGGATGTGCAGGTTTTGGCATGCGTGTGACTGCATGTAATTGCATGCAGCCGCATCCTCCCATAGGGAAGAACGGGCTGCTGTGTGCAATTACACATAGCACCTGTTCCTTCCGGGATCAGGTCATTTTGTACGCGTGCACGCTATATGGACGTGCACACCCATCTAAATGAGCCCTTAAAGTGAACCTCTAGGCAGGCTTTGAACATTGACATATTCCTAAAAAGTAGTCAGGAGCGTGACTACAGTTCATGGGCCACAAAGTGACCTCTCTCTGTGACACTAGGCAGGGTCATCTGTGACAATACAGTCATTTAACTTATATGCAGTAGGTCTAGATTGAGGACAGATAGCAGGAGAACTGTTAGCATAATCAATACACTACAAGGGGCCATTGTTGTGGGTATAAGTTTCAGGAAGAATGACGCTGCATGGCAGGTAATTCATGTTTTTAGCTTTATTTTTCAGCTAACTACTCTGTCCTCAGTTACTCACCAGCTTTTTTCAGCACTAGCATAAAGGCATTTCATTTCACACAGATCAACTCAGAGCCTTGTAAGGTGGAGCAGTGGTAGCTGAGCTGCCTGAGAGATAATAATTTCATTGCTTTTGATGTAAACTTCAATGTAAACTTTAAGGATGAATAGCTCCACAGTGCCCGAAGATGCAGAGGTCATTGTGGGCTTTTATTTTAAATACCATAGTCCACACACAGTTTCATTTTAAAAGTAAAGAATTAAACATTTTACATGCATACTAAAGTGTTCTAGCCTTATTTTTTTAGCAATGTATACTGTACATTTTGCATGACAGTAGTATAAAAAGAATGTGTTAATATAAAAACTGGATGGATCTGGAAAATGTAAAAAAAAAAAAAGCCTGTCATAATATTAATACAGTTGCTGCCATTGCTCTGCTTTGCAGGTTTAAGCTCCAGGGCTGTCATATTTATCCTTTATTTATGAAATGCTCATTCTCAGATGTATCAGGTGTACGCCCCATAATATTCTTATGCTTGTTCTGGGTGAGTGACTCACTAGTTAGTAAGAAAAGGAAAAAAATATAATGGCCCTGGAAAAAGTAGTTAAAAGGCCATAAATAGTTATGAGTGGAGTGATTTTATGCTAAATAGATTTTGTAGAAGCCTGCGAAATTGAGCTGCTTTGGTAAAATTCACTAAAAAATAAACAATCTGTTCTCTTTTTTATTTCTATATTAGGAAGGTATGAGTTTTTTTGGAGAGAATGTATTGAGGATGGTTTGTGCTCTCTGGACCTATTCTAAAAATGGCTCTATTTTATGTACTGTGGCTTTAAATGTTTTGTTTAACTTTTTTGCCTGTTTTTTTCTGTGAAGAAAAATGTTTAAAAAATCTGTCAAGGAGCCATTTTTACAAATGGTCCAGGATAGTTGAAATAACTTCTGTAATCCTCAAGAGCCATTTAAAGTGAATTGCCCTTTAAACAACCAAAAACATTTACATGGTTATTCACACCTGCCAAAGGCAGCTGTGTGAATAACTGACCCGATGTGAAGTGAGCCGAACGCTGTTCGGCTATTCACTTCAGGCTTGTATAGCTGATTTCAGCTGTATATAGGCTGGCTTCGGGTCGGCAAAACATGCTCAGCATGTTCGGCCGACCCAAAGTGCAGAAGGAGTTCGACTCAGCCGATCCAACATCTGGATCGGCTGAGACCAACCTCCGGCAGGCTACTCATGCTGTTTGGCCTATTCTCATAGGGGCTTAACAGCAGTGTTTGAATAGCCTAATGCCGCCGTGCGGCATTCTGCTCGGCTATTCTGCTCGGTACCTCCGTGGTACCGAGCAGAATAGAAAAACAGTTTTAAAAAAAGTAAAAACCGATTGGGCGGAGCAACCTGACTGTTTTCTATTGGCCGGGACCAGCTGTCATTACAATAAGAGCTCGGCTGGGCCGGCAGTGATATCAAAGCCGGCACCGCTGAGCTCTCATGACAGTTCTCATAATAGCCCGCTGATGTACGGGCTATAGTGAATAGCCCATAGAGCAGCCCTTCGGTTCTTCTGATCGGAAGCCCAGTGATAGTCTTTGGGCAGCCAGATCTAAACAAACATGCTTCCATTTACATCCAATTATCCCAGACTCTGTTCAGGTCCTGAAAACTAAATAAAGTTCCATTTTGGCGAACCTGATCTTGACGGATCGGGGCTAATCTGGTGTAAAAGGACACATGTTTACATCTGACTCCCCATAAAGCTAAAATGGGTGCGGTAAGTTCAGTGTTTTCCTCCATCACAAGATGGAGTAAAAAACTGGATGGACACGGATGTCACAATAGTCACATGGAATCGGTGCAAGGATCCCCTGCTGATGGGAACTGAAAGGTGCCTGTATGAAAGGGGCCTATAAAAAGTACTTTATCAACGTGCAATGATTTGCTGCCATTTGTCACGTGATTTTTTTAAATTTTCAAATATTTATTTTCTTACTTCTAAAATGTATCTTTAATCACATAATGAGAAGAGCTATTTACTGTATGCAAATGCCTATTTCTAAAAATTTAAACAATGCAATTCGCCACAGCGCTTTCACTTGTGGAATCTAATTTCCATTTCAATAGGTTACCGTTCATTTTAAAAGTTCAAAGCACCTTCTTACATAGTTAACCATTATAACTCAAAGCATGTTATATAATACATTAATAGTGAACTATACAAGACCCTGGTAAAATAATTGAAGTACTATATGATTTAATCCCCAGAGAAGGGAAGCATCTTTTCTGCTCAACCTATGTGTAGACACAATTTCTGACTGGATTTACCATAGGCAATAACTCAGAATCCACCGTGGTTTAGCATGACCATGCAACTATACTGTACATAAAACTGTTTGTGCGTGTATGTGTGTGTGTGTGGATCTTACCATATGTGTTCCACTGAGATATAAAACAGGATTTATTTAATTTTATATGACCACATTCTGAAACAGCACAAATACATTGACAGGTAAAGCCAAAACAAAGCCAAACAGTTTGTTATGTGAGTTCATATTTTTTTTGGCACATTAGAGGAAACAAATTAAGGGAAGGATGGCCAACAATGATAAAGAAAAATCACGTTCGCATTGTTTTCCAATTAAAGTTTATGTATGGTCAAACTCTTTTTTCAGGTTAGGGAAGTAGGGAAAGGTTAAAACCTGTGTCTTGCTTTGTTGTCTGTGTCCGGTTGGGGAAATTTCCTGTCGCTTACCCTCCAAGAGAGTCATCATAAAGTGAGAGGACATCTATACAATAATGTAACATGGCAATGTACCTGGGCAATATTTATAATAATACATTTGAAAATCTTATATATAAACTACCTGTGAAACAAATTCTTCACAGCATTTAATACATCACAAAAAACAACACATCTCTTAGAGCTCTCTGGAAAAATAATTCTAACATGCGCCTTAGTTGTGTTAGCATGTTCCGTTTGTTTGACTGCTTTTTGAATGCCACTACAGTGTGAGGACTACCCAGCTCTGTTGACATGTAGCTGGCCACATCATCACTCAGTTACATGCACCCCTTAACATGCTGATTAACTATCATGGGTAAACTATCATGAATGCACAAACTTGACAAAGCCACAGGACTGTGGGCAGTGCAAGTATTTGAAAGAAAAAAGGGAGTTTACAATTGCATTTAAAAAACAAACAAACCTATACTTATATTTTGATATTCAAAATATTGTTTGCACTAACTGCTGTTGTTCCTAGGTAAGCAGCCCACAGCTGTTATGGCTAACTGGCATTGCCACATTTGTTAATTATATACATATGTACATAATTACAAATGTAAATATATACATAAATTATTGGTGTCAAATATTTAAGGGACAGGTTCAGTACAAAACAGTATGTTATCCCTCTGACAAACAACATTTGCCAAATTTCCAAATTTGATTTCATCATGTTTTGTTGAGGCAGTCCTACTACTTTGTTCACTTCTAATCGCTTGCAACATTGTACACTAATGTTGGGTCAGGCAAACTGCTTGTTTGTGACTGAAATAGTACAGTGCTAGTATTCCAGCCCTTTTATAGCCATAAATGTGAAGAGAACTTACCTTTTACATCAGCACCAAAACAAAGGTGTCAATAGGCAGTTCAGTATTCTAAACCTTTCCCAGCAGCTGATTGCAAAAAGCAAAAATAATGTAGAAAGAGTGGCGAGCCATAAGCTGTTTACTATAGGCATATAGTAAGGAAGGTTATTGGTTTGGATTGGTTGTTTTGATTTGTTGTACTCTATGCATACTCTCTTTTCTTTGCACTGCTTTACTGAATATGTCTAAGATTGGTATCTACCAATAATATTGTTCTGGACAATAATGTGTTTACTGAACAGTTATCATAATTTTTGAGCATTACAGTCATTCTTTATATGGAGAAGCTGAGACAATATATGATGTATAGGGATATAGATACATCCAGACTGCCACAACATTCAAGTCTCAATTAGTGATGTAATTCCAGAAGAAGTACAGCCCCACAAGTGAGTTATTTTCAGTTATCTTTTTTTAGCAGGCAAGGGTTACTGTTTGGTCCAAGCCATTTTGCATTAAATGTTCAGTTTATCTGACAGGATAGTAAAGTAACTTGAAAAGAATGTACTGGAGCTGTCACTTATTTTATGTATACCAACATACAAAGTCCTCTCTCCTTCAGCAGCATGCACATACCTTTCCTTGCCCCCAAAGCTGCTGGAACCAGGGAAACAAAAGCCCTGTCTAAGCTCTAAACTAGCTTGTCCAAGGTTACGCAGGGCTATCTGACAGTGCAAGACCAATCATGAGATACCAGCACTGACACACAATGGAGGGGATGGAGGTGAGTTGCATGCTCCCCCATAAATGCCAGGCATCAACACTTTGCTCCTGGTGGCTGAGGAGTGCGGTGAGGAAGCAAAGGACAGGTGAGGGGAGTGGGGGAATCTATACAAATAGTTTACTTTACCCTGCGGGAAAAGGTTCACTTTAAGGCTCACTTTAATCATAGATGGCCTACGGTCCTAAGTCCAATAGTTATTTTAATATGCCAGATTAGTAGTAGTAGTTTTCTGTTTCAAAATTGGTAGGGTTTTTTCTTGTTCTATAGCTGTTGTCTTACAAATATTGGTATATTTTAATAAAAGCTGTTTTGGATGACTTTTTCATCAATTCAAATCAATTTTCTGTTGTATGCATTCTGCTGTGTGGCTCCAGGGAAACAACTCAGTTTGGCCACCTGTCATTTTTTGCCCCAGGAACCTATTAGAAGCATTAAGAGTATATCCAACAGTTACATAAGAAAATTATTATACAGCTGTCTGATGCTCTTATAAAAGAAAATAATTGTAACTGCAATTAAAAAAATGTGCGAGTTATATCAGTGAACAAAATTACAGGTTGTAGCTTGTGAAGCCTAGATAAATTCCAACCTATTCAGAATAGTCTGTAATTATTAAAAATAAAAAGATTTTTGCACTGCTATTGTACATATCTATGCAAAATGACCAACCAAAGTCATATTCATTCAATAGTGTTAGAGTTGAGAGGATTGGCATGTTATTGCCGTTGTCTGGAGGAACCAGACAGTGGCCCTTAAGATTGAGGCCGGAGCAGCAGTGCTGCAAGAGAGACAGATGTCGGTGAGCCCTTATCTGTTATATGCTACAGCGAGCTATTTATGTTGGATTTCATGTTATCTACCGTTTTGAAAGCAAATAAACTGCATCTGACTTGCACCTCCGGTCTACAGTGGAGTGTCCTTGTTACAATATATATATATAAAGGGCTAAACCAATAAAACAATTTTTACTACATTAGGATAATGTTGTTAGAGAGAGGACACTCTTGTGTACTTTCTACAGTATGAAAATATAACCAAGAAAGTGGTGTCATCTACCTGGCTGTGCTATGTGATGGAGCTGTGTACATTTCAGGACCCCCTGGACAGAAATAGAAATTGCTTGGCTGGTAACACAGCTGCCGTATATATCTTTATCTGTTCATGTATCTGTTTGCTTTGGGAATGTGCATTGAGGTATCTGATCACAGTACAGTGTGGAGCTTATTTTCAAGACAATTGCCTCAGAAATATGTGCACTTTGTCATGGTCTGCGACCAGGGCACACAAAATGACAAAAAGTAGCGTGCAAAAAAAATGGTGTCTGTGCGTTAACAGGGACGCACTAGAGGCGCAGGTTCTAAGAAGGGCCAGGTGTTCGACAGAGCCTCTAATGGTGAGGATGACTGGCTGCTGGACACCTTCCAGGTTGCGGCCCTCTAGCATGCCCACACAGACATAAAGATTAGTGGCAGCACCGAGGTGCTGGATGCATCAGCAGACAGGGTTGAAGCATATACACAGCCACACGAGTAGGCACAGGTGCAAGGACTCACTTGAAGAAGCTGATGATCAATCCAATGCAGGATGTACAGGATCTCGCTGTGAGGAAGAGGGAATCCAGACTCACAGGAGACAAGGTAGGTGGTGGGCAACCGCAGGGATTACAGAGGCAAGAAATAAACAGGAAGTCCGACTGGGTGAAAAGACACGTTGCTCGAACAGCACGGAACAAGTGAGCTGGACTTTTAATGGAGAGGTTCAGAGTGGATTGGCAGGAAGCCAAGCAGCTCAGACAGGAGGTAAAACCCGGCGCCGGATCCTCACACAGGGAAGTGTGACACACTTCTACTATCAACCATAGAAAGGTTGAAGGATTTGTTTCAACTAGCTGAAATTCTATTTTTGCTTCTATATTTTGTTACAATGTTAAAATAAACTTTGTATTTTTTCAGTATAATGATAGTACAGATAGTATTTGAGGTTGAATAAAGACATTAGTCCATCAAGTCCAACCTATTAGGATCTCATTCTAGGAGTACCTGTACCCCTGTATATTACGGTCCCTTAAGAAATCGTCCAAAAGTTTCTTGAACAATTCCACATTATTTGCTGAAATCACCGCCTGTGGCAGTGAGTTCCAGACCCTAACTGATCTTACTGTGAAGAACCCCCTTCGCCCCTTGTGCTGGAATTTTTTTTCCACCAATTTTAGGTGATGGCCTCTAGTTTTTGTAACGGAGTTAATTTTAAACAGTTTATCGCTAATGTTGCTACCACCATTAAACATTTTGTACATGGAAATCATATCCCCCCTTAATCTCCTCACCTCTAATGTGAACATGTTTAAATTTAGTAGCCTCGTCTCGTAGCTCTGGTCCTCCATACCCCTAATTAGTTTGGTTGCCCTTCGCTGGACTTTTTCCAACTCAAGGACATCTTTTCTTAGTACTGGTGACCAGAACTGGACCGCGTACTCCAGATGAGGTCGAACCAATGATCTATAAAGTGGCAAAATTATAGACTTGTCCCTGCAATACATCCCCTTTTTAATACAGGACAAGACCCTGCTAGCTTTGTTTACAGCAGCCTGGCACTGCAAACTACCTTTCAGTTTGTGGTCTACAATGACCCCCAAATCCTTCTCCATTTCTGACTTCCCCAGCGGCATACCCATAATTGTATAACCCATTTGTTTATTTTTAATTCCAAAGTGCATTACTTTGCATTTATCGACATTAAACCTCATCTGCCACATTAATGCCCACTCCCCTATTTTATCCAGGTCCTCCTGTAATGTTATAGTGTCTAAGTCCGTGTCTATTACCCTCCCTATTTTGGTGTCATCCGCAAACACGGAAATATCGCTGTTAACACCCTCCCCGATGTCATTAATAAATAAGTTGAACAATATGGGACCCAGCACAGAACCCTGAGGCACACCGCTCATTACACTAGCCCAGTCTGAAAAGGTGCCATTTACAGATACCCTCTGGACACGTTCCCGTAGCCAGTTCTCTATCCACGTACACACCACCTCATCTATGCCCATAGCCCTCAGCTTGTGTAGCAAGCGTTCGTGTGGTACCGTATCAAAAGCCTTTGAGAAATCCAGATATACCACATCCACCGGCTTACCTCCGTCCATATCTCTACTTACCCCCTCATAAAAAGTTAGCAAGTTAGTTAGGCAGGAACGGTCTTTCCTGAACCCATGCTGATTGTCATTAACTATCCCGTTTTCCTGAACAAATTCTACCAGATAATCCTTTATTATGCCCTCTAGCATTTTACAAACTACCGATGTTAGACTGACCGGCCTATAGTTCCCAGGTTGGCATCTAGCCCCCTTTTTGAATATTGGGACTACCGTAGCCCTCCGCCAATCACTGGGGATCCTACCAGTCATTAAGGAGTCCTTAAAAATGAGGATTAATGGTCTAGTTATAACCTGGCTTAATTCCTTGAGTACCTTGGGGTGCAGGTTATCCGGACCCACTGCTTTGTTTGCATTGAGCATTTTAAGTCTTTGTTGTATCCTGGTTTCTGTCAACCACTGGGGTATATTTTGAGTTAAACTGGGAGTTTTATCATGTGTGTCAAACCCGTTTCCCTGCTTGTCTTATTTGCTCTGACTACAGTACAATTTGGTAATCAGAGCAACAACAGTTAATTTGCATTGCCACAATAGTGTTCACAAGATTTAAAGCTGAAAAAACAGGAGTATATATATATTTTTTTTAAAACACCAGGTAACGCAGTTATGTACCCATTAAAACACTGTATGTTGAAGTGCAACCAGTTAGTTTCCCAATTGTATCTTGATATCAGCCTTCCATAAATCAGACAAGAGGCAGTGCTTCTAAGAGAGGCTGATGCTGGTCCTTTCACAGAGTAGTTTGCATGAAACCTTGACCAAGTCCTTCCAAAATGCAAAGCAAAGTAATACATTTTTTTGGTGTTCTGCTTTAAATGTCCCTTAGGGACTATTATTATTTAGCACAAATTTAAATATATTGAAATTCTTCTCAAAGGCATACAGACGTTTCATTAGCATTATATTTCCAACACCTACCAAAAGGGCAAGAATACCTTTATTAATGTACTTTGAATTTTATGTAGCATTTTCGGGTTTAGAATGCGATGTTCAAATTCTCTTTACACAGAGTATTATTCACTACCACTGTGACTAATTACTTACAGAGGAAGTGTGACCACATGCATTTCTTAAACACGTTTTACTCTGATAATGACTTGCAGTACATTATCAGTTATTGATAGCATATGCATTGCTAAGAATATAGCTGGAGCCTTTTATATTTTGTAGTGTATTAGTATGAATTAGATAAAAGGTTTCATGGTTTCAGTGCAAGTGGCAAATTAAATCACAGCTTCTCTACTGGCCATTGCTCTTGATTAGTTGTGTTTCCCATTGTCCCCTTTAATGTTCTTCCAGCTGTTCAGCCACTTTACGAAGGACGAAAGATTGCAAAGAAAGCATTCTATTTTTGACTTAAAAGTCTGTTACACCTGCAACAATTATGTGCTTTGCATGGTCTAGCATAAAAGCTTCAATGGAGCCAAATCTTCTAAAGATCTCTGATGAGAGAGAATATGAGAAAGCAAAGCTATATATATATCATTATTAAAAAAGGTAATAATGTTTAGGGATAGATTATAATTAATATAATTGACTGTCTAACTTTGGAATTATCCAGAAAATCTCAGCTGTCAATGAAGTTCATCTTAAAGCATAACTCCAGTTTTAAAAATGATTTAAAACAATTAATTTGCCAGAAGCTTTAAAAACTGAAAAAAAGAACGGTGACTTCAAAATGCAATGTACCATGGAAAGAATAATAGCATATAAGAACAACACCCTTGGGACATTCAATGTAATCATGGCTTTTCTGTTTCAAGTACCAATATATTCTTAGACCTGGTTTGTGTGGACAATATGAACACTTGCAAAATCCACATGCAAGTTAGGGGGTAGTTCCACTTCTACAATCAAATTGAGAAACCCCAGCTTACCTAGAATTTACATTCAAATAAAAAGGTAAGCAGCATTTTTATATGTGAATGGGAACATGTAACAAATATAAAGTAGATGTTATCAACAATTTTTACCGAAGACCTGTTTCTGCTCATAGAGGCAGAGAATGTCTAACTAGAGTCAGGGACTGTACCAACCAGTACCAACAGGAAGGGAAACAGGGGAACACACCAAGGCCACAAAAAACAAACAAGCTGCTGTGGCAGCAAAATGGCTGATGAACCTCAAATATAACATAACATAGTTTGGTAATCACTTTGTAGCTTTTTATAAGAGAGAAGTAAAGTGACACTAAACTCAGGCGTTAAATCTTAACAATACATTAAGGTACCTTAACTATTAACAAAAATGTATCTTTATATTTGTGTATCACTCAGCTGTAGATCCTCAAATCATCTCCGAATTGGTGCTAACACTGTCCTTCCTTCTAGAGAGTGGCTACTTTTGTTCCCCATGGTCCATGGTCCTTGTGTGTGTTGTAAAGTTGTCAATGTGATAGATTATAATCTCACATTTAGTTTTCTAATTTTCATTGAGATTGTAGTCTATCACGGGAGCGAGCTTGGAGCGGTGTCTACTTTACAACACATACAGGGCCCATGGGGAACATAAGTAGCCACTGTCCAGAAGGAAGGACAGTGACAGCACAAATTCAGAGATGATTTGAGGATCTACAGCCGAGTGATACACAAATAAGATACATTTTTGTTACTAGTTAAGGTACCTTAAGTGGTGGAAGAAGATCGTCATTGTGGTTGATCATCAGGTATTGAACATGTTTTTATGTACTATTTACATTTGCTTGTGAACAAGTGTACCACTTACTTATTCACAGAGGGGGTTTACCCATTCATGTTTCTAAATGGGAATTGCAGATTCTACCTGCAAGTCCCCCACAGACCCCCCACAACTCTTTTTGAAGGTGCCCTGCAAGGAGGGCGGGCTTTGTTTCCCCCTAAAATTTACCCTCCCAATGCTGTGGCCTGGTATGGTTCAGGTATGGTTCAGGAGGGGGCCAAACACTCACTGCTCTTCTTTCCCTGGCCAGCCATTCTGCATGGGTAAGGGTCTGGTATGGATTTTGAAGTGGACCACATGTTGGATGTTTTAAAATATTTTTTCAATTTTGTGCTTGCCCTTAATGAGAAAAAAGTGGTGTGGGGTCCCCCTAAGGGTTCATACCAAACCCTTGTCCAGGCATGCAGCCTAGCTTGACATTGAAGGGGAGGCAGTGACTGCCTGGCCCATCTCCTGATCCATACCAGGCCATATGCCCTTAACTTTGGGAGAGTAGATTGCGGTGGAGGGGCAAAGCCTCCCACCCCCACCCCTTTTGCCAAGCAAGGAGTTACAACTTCTTTCAGGTTTTTATTACTATCTTTGTCCCCAGTGCCCTGTTACCTCCTTACTATTGACAGGGCAGGAGGGCATGAGCTAAGGCACAGTCTCCCCAGTGGACTCTATCTAAAACCAAAAAAAAACAGAAGCTCTGCTTTAAGAAAATTTGATTGATGCAGATTTCTAATGTACACTCAGATTTCAGATGGAAATCATATTTAAACATCTGCATATCTCCTTAAGAGTTTCTTAAGCTTAGTAAGACTGCCATCTAATCAGATACATGTGACTGACCCAATACCTGTATGGCAGGCAAAGATATTGGGTATTTCTTGTATTAGTTAGGTTAAAGGGTGTCAGAGAATGACACCTCTGGTTAAGGAATGCAGTTTGATGTTGAGAACTACTTTTCCATATATATAATGCTGTGGGTAACAGTAGGGGTTCACTAAAAGATCATTGTTCATTGCCTATAAATGAAAACAATAAATATCTACTGAGGTTTTCATCTATTTTTGGACTTTGTAATTGTCCTTACTTTTTTTATATTCATTATAACCTATGATTCCATTATTTGTCACAAAGAAACAGTTGGAATAATCAACTTTTTGCTTTTAAACAGCAGCATGACCAAGATATCCTTGAGAATCAAAAGGTCACATTTAGCAATACTTTACAAATATAGAGTATGCCTGCTGAGTTAAGTATAATCACTCATGTAAGTTAACACACATGTTTCAAAGTTCAAACTCTATAACATTTAATCTGATTTTATATATTGAGTTAAACACAGTAGAGATTAAATCTAAAAAGTTTTACTTTATATATAATTCTGCATGCACACAGCATGATAAGCAGCTTTCTTTACATGTTAAGCCACTTAGCAATATACTGAATTCTATCCAGAAATGTAACCACCAATTGTTCTAAACAGTAAAGCAGAAATGTATACTCTAAATACGCTAGTCTGAATGCATGGTCAGAAATAATACTGGGTTTTCGTCATATAGAAAAAGAAAACATTGGAGAATTTTGGTAAATTTGTGTTCGTGAGAACTGACCTGTGCACTTCATGTATTTTGCTTGGAGAACTATTGTGTGTGCATATGATGAACAAAGTAAAAATCTGTTGTTACTATGGATGCATTGAAATTTTGGCCACCGAAACATTTAAGGCTTTGTGTCCTCAATCGCTTTTTCTATTTTAAAAGGGAAATATCAGGGGTCTGTTTAGACCCCTGATATTTCCCCAGAGCCCCTGACAGTAAAGTAAAAAAAAATGAATAAAAATAAAATAATAAAAACATTATTTTAGAAAATGTAAAAAGGTTGCGGAAAGAAATTAAATTTTTTGTTTGAGCCTAACAATTTTTTTTATTTTTTGGTTTAATAATTCCCTTTTGGTGCATCCCTAGTTGTAACGATACTCTTTGGCCATTAATGTAGGCTCTTGCATACCTGTACAGTGTGTGTGCCACATCTGTTTGGATAAGAGCAATGAGAAATTAATATGCATATGCAATTTGAAGTGTATGGAAGTCTTGAACATTCAGGCCAGGGATGGTGTATAAACTATGCAGAAATCAACCAACCAAGAAAAATGGGGGTGCGGATCGCCAAATCATTTGTTCAATGTTAAGGTGCTGTCAATCCTAAAGGTGCTATAACTATCAAGAAGAAACAGGGTCTCAACAAGAATTGGAATATAGCAGCCATAAAGATCCATTGCAATAAAAAAAATGTGTTTGTATAAAAATAAACATATTTTATTATTACAAAATATTAAAATTAAAATTAAAAGCATATAGATATGTATATGTTTACATTGGTTTTTGTGCTACTGAGACCATTATGTCATTCCTCAAATTACATTTATTATTTTATTTGAAGGTCAACGTGTTTTACAGATTTTATCTACTTCTTCAGGACTGTTATAGACAATACTTGCTTAAAACTTTAGTGATATCATATGTATATTTGTAACCGTTGCAGTAAAAATAAAATACAAATATGTTGACCTCCTTATGCCTAGACAAGGCAGGTGCTCCAGAGGTCATCTATATAAGATCTTTCTTATGCACCTAGAATGCGGTCACCAGGAGTCTTGGCCAGGAATGTTTTTGGACTGGCTACTCTTTACAACCGGAAATCTCTCATATTTGAAAGTACTATATATAAACTATATTTTGTGGAGGCTGCATATTGTGGGCCTATATTGCCCCACTTTTGTTTATCATCAGCTACAACCTGAGAGTGATACATCCAAAATACAGCAGGACTTTTAAGGTTTCAGAAATATATAATTCTATCTCTTAAAATTGTTAATTTTATTTAGCAATAAGTTAATTTATCTTAACAATAAGATAAAAGTCATATAAAATGAGAATACCCCCACAGAGATAGTATAGTATGGTAAACAGAATACATATACATCCATATTATGCTATAGTTAGGGTCTCATGTGGCTTCTATATTCTGTGGGGAAAGAAAACCTCCCAGAATACGCTGATGATCAGAAAATAGTAAGAAGGTGGTAGTTTTGGCTCATTTCCAAGAACAAGTCTGCTTCTTTAGAAAATATGGGAAGACATCTAAAGATAGGTACAACAGAAAAATTATTATGAATGTTCAATCCATATTTAACAATGGTAAAATTAATTATTTTAACAATAGTTACACAGTTAAAAAGAATACCATACCAAGGTTAGCTCATATCCTGTGGGAAGCAGCAAGTGACAAAAACAGTCGGCAGATAGAAAAGATGCAACTACACCCAGGCAACATACTGTATGAACAATAGGAAAAAAGTTAATTAAGTACGACAATTGGATAGTGAGGTTGTGGGATATATCTACCATCTTGGATCTCTTTGATAAGGTATTTTTCACATTTAGTACATATAGACACTTGATAGAGCATTTATGTGTTATATATGAAGTGATTGGTTATGAAGATATTGGTGTATACAACCTGAGAATATTGTTATTATTTTACAAACAACAGCATTATATAAATGGCCTCAGGGGCACCTGCCTTGTCTAGGCATAAGGGCATCAACATACCTGTATTTAATTTTTACTATATCACAGTGTTTCTCAACCTTTAAAAAAAAAAGAAATGACATAGAGCACCCCCTTCACATCAGAGTCCCCCCTTTTACATCAGATACTCCCCTTCACATCAGGAGCCCTCTTCACATCAGTGAAGACCTTATTAACATGACAACAGTGCACCTGCAGCAGCATGACAGAGGACAGGGATGCAGAGCAGGTCTGGACAGAGGCCGACTTCTGTCTGCTTATGAATGCTATAGAAGGTCCCAGATGTAGCCTCTGCTAGATTAGCATTATGCACTTCCATGGTCCTGGTGGCTAACTTGCCTGGACCATGAAAATTATTGATACTGTGCAAAAATGTGCAGGCACCCCTTGCAAAACAAGATGTCACTGTGGAAGAGAAATATATATCTTATAAAACATTTATAGACAATATAAGTATAGAATATAGAATATACTTTGAGCAAGTATATTCTATAACAGTCCTGATAAAGAGAATAATAAATGCAATATGCTGAATACTGTAATGGTCTAAAATACTACTGTATATATTGTATATCTATATAATTTTAATATCTATTTTGAATTTTAATATTGTGTAATAATAATATTGGTTCATAAATTGGTTTATACAAACAAACATTTTCACGCTATGGATCTTTCTTAGGTTCTATCTCCCGTGTTTATTCTCAAAAGTTATCTCTGTGAATATGCAAACCAGCATTTTCTATGATTTAATATGGCGATTTACTTAAGAAGTAAAGGTTTTTCACTATGCAAGGTGAATTTTCACTTATTTAGAGAATGAGGTGGAGCTATGCTGACTACGTATAATCTCCTTTGCAACGTGAAAATTCACTTTACAAAGTGAACAGGCTTTACCCCTTTGGTAAATCAGGCACATTGCATTCTAATTAGCTATGTGTCTACTGTCAGTTATTTGTTCAGTTTGTTTTATATGTCTTGGCTATACAGTAATAGCATCCTTGGGTATTTTCTTGTCTATTCTGTTTTGGCAAACTGTTGCACATTTAAAAATTGCTGCTATACTCTCTGATGTGCTGGGCATGTCATGTTCCCATTTACTGACTTCTGCCTTGTGTTCTTGATCTTCCTTGTGCTTCTTAGTTTGTACATCTAGTTTTGTTTTTATATATTTGTTGCCTTAAGTATTCAGTTTCTGGCCTGCCTTTTCACCTGCCTGCTTTCTGGATCGTTAATCCCTGCCATGGGTACGTCTAATCTATCGGCTATGCAAACCATTGTCCAACCTCCTCCAACCCCCAATTTGATGTTCCTCCACATAATGTATTATATGCTAAGAAAAATCCTCTCTAAACATAATACTGCTTCTTTTAAAACCTCCTTATTTAGAGGTTACCATTATACAAAGAAGCACCCCATTTGAAGAATATATGCTGCAGAAGTATAGATAGTTTAACGGTCATCATTGAATATGTAAATGTTCTTTAGGCAGGTCCTAAGTAGCGCCAGTAAATAAAGAAATGTATTTTTGGAAAAACATAAAGGCTGCCATCCATCTGAAAACATCCATCTGAAAATGCTAGTTTATTGGCTTTAATGCTGATTCTTTGACAAATATTGGTATAGTGAACAGTGACACTCATACATGCATACTAGGTGAGTGATTTAGAAGATTCGGAAGTATTATGCTCTGCATTTTAAGCAAAATCAGCAATAGCACACTCTGTATTTCACATCACACGGGCAATTTAAAGAACAACTCCAGGCAAATAAAATCTTAACCCTTCCAGTGGTTTGGTTGAGTATAACTATTTTAGCTCCCTAGACAAAAGAAGCACTTAACCCTTGCAGTGTGGGGATAGCCCCACTGTAAGGGCTAGGATTTTATGTGCCCCAAGTTCTTCTTTCAGAAATGTCAGAAAGTCAGCAGAATAGACTTCCATCTCTGCTACAGAATTAGTTGCAACTATTCAAGAAGATAAACAGGCCTTATGAATATATAAACTGCTTTCAAAACGTTTGCATCATTTCGTGCCTTGTCTGGTGCTAAAACTTTCTCAACATGATATTTTTCATAGTTTGTAAGTTGTAAAGTGCTTAAATGTGACATATCACACCGGGTGGTATGATCCATGCTGTTTCAGATTCCGTGATGTTTTGGTCCTATCTACTTGACTAATGCAACCTGACATGGATTAATCAATACTGTGTGCCTCTGGAGAAACTCAGGATGAGGGACTTTTCTAAACAGTGCCTAAACTTTGCAATGGCAACTTTACAGGAATTGTAGCTTTGGCATTTAAAACATTTTTTAAAAGTCTATGGGAAAATAAATATGATAACTATCTGGATGTATAAGGCTGATATTTTCCTTTGTTTAGATCTAAGAAAATCCAAACACCATGCAGATTAAAGATCAAAAACAAAATTTAGTCCAGTTTTGTAGTCAATTATAAATATAATACAATACATATATTATATAATACATAACTGTATTTTAAAATCGTACCAGAATAGATAGCTATCTCTGTATCATCTTCCTGTGATGTCACACTGGGACAGGGAGGGTTAGCACTTTTAACTAGTCAGGACACTACTGCTTTGCATGTTGCACTCAGTCTAATTCTGTAGATCCTTGACCAAACTTATTTAATAATCTGAACCTGTTGCAAGTAATGGTGATAAAAAACTACCATAGAAAACAGTTGACAGCATCTGTTCACGGATCTCTCCTGTGTGCAGAGAACCCATAAGTGCTCAGGTCTAAGCACTTCTGGGTTCAAAGATGTAAGGTCCTAGCTGTTGTGGCTGGGAAAAGTAAAGAGATTTAGCAAGAGATTAACCTGCTGGCTGGAAAGAAGTGTACATACAGAGATATTTATATGCAATATTTCATATTTACTCTATTACAAATTAAAAGTATTTATATTCTTTTTTTTTTTTAGTTCCTGGCCATAAGAAAACAAAGACAGAAAATATGTTCAATACTGCCATCAATCCTCTTTAACCCTAACTGGTCCATTTTAGAAGAGAATCAAATTATAATTACTGCAGTTCTAGCATTTAAAATAGCATTGATATTTTCAAGTTAATCCCTGCATTAAACTATTGCACAGTAAATGTTAGACAATTAAATCATGTATGGTAAAGATCAAAGCTGTGTTTGGGAAGTGTTTAGTAATTCACAGAGAGAAAGTGGCATTTGAGTAAGCATAGAAATGTTTTATTTTTGCAGCTCTGTGAATTACAATACATGTCTTCAAGCAACATGAAATTGAGTTTACTTTCTTCAAAGTGCAGGAAGTATCAACTTGGTTTACAGCTTCATATTTGCTTGCCATATGCACAACAGAACAAAGCATTATGGCAACTAAAAAATGCAATCATCTAAACTACTAAAATGCTTAAGAAACATTGATGAAGGAACTTTCTTTCATTTAGGAACCCTACATATTGATTGCCGAAGGTATTCCGACTTTTCTTATGTGTAGATTGTTTTTTTTTGTTTATTACTGATGGTTTTCTGGTGGGGGTGGAGAAAAAAATCTTCAGATATATATTTTCATCTTTGAAAATATTTCCAAATATATATTTTCACTGTTATTTCTGCAGCCTCTATAACAATCTTATTTAAAAACTTTTTTTTATCATCAACCATTTGTAACAGATTTCTACAGAAATACAAAATATTTGTACCTTATTCTGTCTATGTGTTTATTAAGTCTGATTGCTCTGATTGAAGTGTTGTAGGTATATATATATTTATATTCAAACACACAATTTAATGTTTCAATGTACTCTGAGAATAAAGCATAGAACAAATACACAAATGGACATTCAAAAGAATTAGTGGAATTGTTTTCTTTAACAAAATGAAATCTTCATTTTTGACTCATCAAATTAGCCATCTTTTGCAGATATAACAGACAAACACACTTGTGGCATTCTTTCTACAACGGAAATCAAATATTTTTCTGGAAGTTCTTCCCAACATTATTGCAGAAGTTCCCACAAATGTATTGCACAGACTGGAGTTATGTTTTGGGTCATTATCTTGCTCTAGTATGAACCGCTGACCAACTAGGTGTTCCCCAGAGGGTATTGCATGGCGGTGCAAAAAAATTGTTTTAATTCATGATGCCACTCACTGCGCAAGTTGCTGACTCTGGATCCAGCAAAAGAGCCCCATACCTTCATGTTTCCTCCTCCATGTTTGACAGTTGGTGTCACACACCAAGGAATCATTCTTTCATCTACTTGACGGCGTACTAAAACCCTGTGTGATGAACCAAATATTTAAAATTTTGATTCCTTTTATGGCGTAGGAAACTGTACTCACTGACACCTTGGCTTACTTTGCAATTTCTATAAGGGAAAGATCTACACTTTTAACTGCCTCCGACTTCATATCGCCGCGAACGTCGCAGTGAGAGCAATAAGTCTAGGGCCATCAATCACTAATAACACTAAACAGATGAGCGGTAAAAACGTTTAAAGCGTCGCCTATGGCTAATTTTGGTTGCAGTCGTTTTCTGCGATGTCGCGGGTGCGCGCAATTTTAAAGCTTGACATGTTTGGTGTCTATTTAACCGACGTGACCCGATCTTTTATATTTCACCAAAAAACTGGGTAATAATAAATGTTTTTTAACATAATGTTAAAAAAAACTTTTTTTTTTCAAAATTTTCAGTAATGTTTCCTAATTATAATAAAAAATAAAACCCATAGTGGTGATTAAATACCACCAAAATAAAGCTCTATCTGTCCCCAAAAAATGGTGTAAAATTCATTTCAGTACAGCGTTGCATGACGGAATAAACGCCAGTCAATGTATCGCAGCGCTGAATACTGAAAAATAGCCTTGCCAGGAAGGGGGTCTAAACACCTGGTCTTGAAGTGGTTAAGGGTTATAATGGCCTGTCTGTCTTCCTTCCTTAATTGCCTTTTTCTCGCTATTTTGAGTTATATACTACTTCCTGCAGTACAATATTGTCCAAATATTGCTTAAGAGGGTGTAGCAACACAGTCTGTTCCAACACTGATTTTATACAGACAGAGAGCCTGTAAGTAATCAAAAAAAGTTGGGACACCTGTAGGAATTGTTAGCATGAACTTTCAAGGCTTATTTTACTTACATTGCTGCATAAAAACTGGACACCTTCTTCCCTGAAAAAAAGTATTTTCGTATAACTCTGAAATGTCAACGTAATCTTTTTTTCCACCTCTGTCAGTGTACTGCTAACCTTTAAACCATTTCAGGCTATTTGCTGGTCTTAAACTGCTTACTTTTCAAACAAAAAAACTGTAAAAATGGGGTGTTCTAAAACTTTTGACCGGTAATATATATATATATATAAAACATATATCTAAGAGATCCAACAAGAGTTAGAAGTGTGATGTTAATGAGGAAGGATGACACCAAATTGAGTGGGTGAGTGGGGAGAAGGGAGAAGTCTTTGTTGCACACGGTACCATCCTCATTTCTCCAAAATTCCCAAGTCTGTAACAAAAAATGTAGATTTAAATCTGATGTCCATGCTGCAGAAAGGGAAAACAACTTTTAAAGCCACAGACCATTTTAAACACCCCATCATAAATCCCATTAAATCATTACAGGATTTGCACAGCCTGTAAATAAACCCGATCAAAAATGGCTAAATGGCTATCATAAACAGTACTTAGTAGAGGATGGAAAGCCAGAGACTCATAATACAGGCTATTGTAATTAGTCTGCAGGAATACACATACGTCAGACTGGGGTTAGTGACCTCTTATAACATATAAATGAGCTGCCTAAAAGTTTCATAGAATTTCAATATTTATTGTTATGAATGTGCTAACAAAGTGTTTGCACAATTGTATAAGAGAATTTCCTAATTTCATTCTGCTCGATAATATGTTGGTTGTTGTCTTGTAAAACTGAGTCTCAGCTAAAGTTTAGTACAACATTTCAACACTTCTACATCAGACTCATCTGCTTTTTCGATTGAGTCGAGGTTGCTCAGTGACATCTTCTGGTGGGTCAACAAAAAGCTGCTACAATTGTCACTGTAGCTCTTGTTTTACCACCAAAATGATGAAAGATTCATTAAAGCTGATAACCTTGATACATCAGATTGAATTTATTCTGCAGCAGATTGGACAAAACCAAAGACCAGACAAACTTTGTTAAAAACATTTCACTTTTAATCATGTTTGTTTTGCTGTTGTTGTCCATTTTGTTCTGTTGTCCATCTTTTTGGTTAATATTTTTTGTATTGTTTTCTATCCTTCTCATTAAAGCAATATTTTAAAATTGTTAAGCTAAATCTTTAAATGCTCTAATCACAAATTAAAGAACCTTTGCCTCTTTGAAGAAACCTCCAATATTTTAAACACTGTTATATTCCTGTCTAACAAGGTTGTGAGTATCACAGACATTTCTTAAAGGTCAGAATTGCAACAGCAGATGCTGTGAATAGTGTGTGTTTCTGTTAAAACACATGGTGGCACGTATTGTTTGTGTATGTAATGGGTTAACTGCAGAGTTAATCAACCCCAGCAGTGATCACTCCCAATCTGGTAGATTGTTGTAGCTCATGGAAAATCTTTACACAGGGTGAGGCTGAGAGCTCAATCTATATTTTTAGGTGGCATGATCTGAGACCATTGCCATCAAAAGAACCCCTTACAGCCAAAGGATGTTTGCTGACCAGAAACTCAAGAGCTAATGGGGTTGATTTACTAACCTAAACACACACACCAGGTGTGTGTGATTTTCACACAGCAAAACGTATTTATCAACCAAAAAGTCTCTAAAAGCATATTTCCACTAATGCCATATATGGAAAAATCATGCACATGATGCATATATAATGCTGCTTCACAGTTTAGACAAAAATGGTTAGCTCATGCATTTACATTCCTGCATTCATCAACGCAAGCAACATAACATAGAGCTAATTTACACCACATTACCTTGCAATTAATTGCAGGGCTTTGAACAACACACCTGCTGGGTGTGTACACACTACAAAGGTGTTTCGATTCCTCCCATAGATCATGCTGGGAGGGAACACACTACAGAGGTGTATACACGTTCGTGGTGTGTTTAAAAGGTTAGTAAATCAACCCCAATATCTCACCTGCAGGATTCCCATGTCAGGTAGTTTAACCAGTTGACATCAGCGGTGTTAAACCCCCTTCCCATCCAGGCCATTTTTCAGTATTCAGCGCTGCGGTACTTTGACTGACATTTATTCCGTCATGCAACGCTGTACTTTGTCCCCAAAAAATGTTAACATAAATTGCAAGGCTATAGTCCGGTCATGCTGACTGGTGACATTTTGACTGACTGGTGAGACACCCTAACTTTTTTCAAGCCCTGGTCATAGGTGTCACCTCCCACCGCCCGTGTGCCCCCCCATTCCCCTGAGAAGCGGCCGCTGCAGCCACGATCTCCTGTCAGCTCTGCCATTTCAATTGACAAGGAGAAGCTTCAAGACATTGATGCTTGCCCCTCCCCCCCCCACCACCCGGAGAGAAAGAAAAGGGCATGAGGACAGAGCACATTACCACTGCAAGTCCCTTTTCTTACACCGGTGACCTCCGCACTGCGTCACATTACTGACATCCGCACTCTGCGTTACATTACTGACTTCCACACTGCGTCACATTACTGACCTCCGCACTGCGTTACATTACTGACGTCAGCACTTTGCGTTTATTATTATCGCTCCCTCCCTCCGCCCCTCTGCTGGGCCTGGCCGGCCGCACCGAACAATCGCGACCCAAAGCAGATGCTGCACTGTAGTCAGGCAAATTAGGCAGCCGTCTCGGCCCACGCAGGGGCTTTGCAGCTGCCTAATTTGGGTGAGTACAGACCACCCAAGGCTGGCAGCGGCGGAAATATCCCAGAAGGAAGGGCCAGGTGAGTGCGTTGTACCCCGGGGGAGAGCCGGGGGGGCACTGGACACATAGGCAGTGACAGAGAAAAGGGGTGGCACAGTAGCAGGGGAAGAGCCAGATTGAGGGGGCTTATTTTCTGGCAGGGCCCCCCCCCCCCCGAGACTAGACTCTGGATCCGCCCCTGCCCTCAAGGAGCTTACGATCTAAGGTCCCTATCCCATATGCACACAGGGCCATCTTAAAAGTAAAGTACAGAGTCGTTTGTAAGAAAATGACATGAAATTGTTTCTACTATGTTTAGGTCTGCCTGTCAGGCTTACTGATTGATTACCAATTGTAAACTAAAAATCAGCAGCACCAGTCAAACGGCATCTCCAAACTTGGATAGATTAAAATATAGAAAATCAATCATCATTTAAGGTTCACACATACTTATTTCAATATATCTGGTTTTATGGTTTTAACATAGTTACATGCAAAAGTTAATATTTTGACCTAGAAAACATCACTGCACTCCATTAGGAAACTATTACTATTACCAGTGTTCCCCAACCATCTGTCAGTCATGGCACCCTTTACAAAAATGCAAAATCTTGAGTCACCTCAGTCTAAAATGTAAAAAACTTAAACGTAAATCTTAAATATGTGGTTCCCCCTCCCCAAATTCCATAACAGATCCTTAATATAGAAAGGGGTCCCCCTTTCACATCAGAGTCCCTTCTTAAAACCAGAATGCCCCTTCACATCTGAGTCCCTGATTTCACATTAGAAACACACCCTTTTATTATAGAGTCCCCCTTTCACATCAGAGTCCCTGCTTCACATTAGAGTCCTCAGCCCCACCCTATACTGTTAACCACACTACTAACCATAGCATGGCCGTGGCAGCATGACAGGGAGGGAGGTTGAACAGATCTGGATGGAGAAGAACTTCCGTCCTTTTATGAATGCTGGGGGTGGTCTTGCATGCTGCCCGCCCTAGATTAGCTTCATGCATTTCCATGGTGTTCGTGGCTGGCATGTCTGCATCATGGAAATGTGAGAAAATTTTAAGGCACCCCTGACAAAGCCAGATGGTACCCCAACATGTCATGGCACACTGGTTGAGAATAGTCGTAATATACTGCCACCAACCAAAGCTAACATCCAAAAAAGTGGCACAAAAAAAACAAAGTTACATTTAAGCACATATATAATGTGTATAAAAAAAAGGAACATTCAATATTCAATAGTCAGCCTTGTTGGCTCTCAAAATACCTGAACAATCTAATTGGATGCAGGCATTGTTCAGGTATTTTGACAGCCAATGGGGCCAACTAGCAAGAAACTGAAGCTTGGCCCAGTGGGAGATTCCTCCATCCATACAGTTAAGCGTAGATGGAGGAATCTGTTGTACTTTTTCCCATCTGGCCATAGGCTGATAGAAAAAATCTATAGAAAATCTATAGGTGTATGGGCAGCTTGAGAGAGACTCTGGTGAAGCCCTGGAGGTGATCATGGGAAAACTTAACAAGGTAGCAAGAGAGCAGGACATCTACAGAGGAGTGGAAAGGATGGTTTGGGTGATATTTTGAGATGAGGTTGAAGAAGTAGCTGAACACAGATCTGTGAATTGCTTTGTAAGTGGTTGTTAACATTTTGAATTTTATTCTTTGGGTGATTGGAAGCCGGTGGAGGGATTGGCGGGGCGGGATTGCAGACACTGGGTGGTTGGTAAGGTAAGTTTGGCAGCAGCATTCATGATAGACTGATAGAAGGGGGGATATCCTGTGTAGAGGTAGGCCAGTGAGATTGGAATTGCAATACACTGTAATCGAGACAAGAGCTAATGAGTGATTGGATTAGTAGCTTAGTGGTTTGATTGATCAGTTTGATTCCATTGGTAATCAACAGAAAGGCACACTAAATGTTGACTAGAGGACACAAAGTTCAAATCCAACTGTGGTCCTTATCTTGGACCTGAAATGAGGAACAAGACTTTGAAAGAAAACTTACTGAAAATGCTCAGACAACAAAAGTCATTTGACTGTCAGTGCATCGTATGGCATTGCATGCATAGCTCACAGCGCTCCCCTGCAGCTTAGAGACATCTTAGATGTTATCTGCTGTAAAGGTTACTGGATGAAACGGCTATGTTTTCTCATATCCTTAGGGGTGGATGCATATAACACAAATATTTAAGAGCACTCTTAGCAGGCGGTTTGTGCCAAGCTCTAATTACCTTCCTCGTCTGCTTCAATAGCTCTTGTAAACAATCAATTTAGTCTTCAACTTTAAAATACATTTTTGTCATCATAAAATATAGAGCAACATATTTTCCATTTTCACTTGTTCCCTTACTCATTCAACATATATTGCTTGTTTCTAACCCACAACTGAAGCCAATTAGCACATAAAAGATGTACGTTGTTGGTTTCGTTCTCACTTCACGAAAAACAGATTTTAGTAAACATTTCAAGCTATTTTGCTAGTTTCTGGTAAAAGCATCATTAGATGAAATTATCATTGTGCTGATTATAAATAACCCTGTGGTATCGACATTTGGTGTTGAAAGTTCAGTATATTTAAACAAGATCACACACCGTAACTTGACAACAGTAATTGTGAGCAATTATCATCAAGTCATATAAATTATATTTAACAGTAAAACACTTTGCATCCCAGTTAACATTTAAAGTAGTATTAAAATCTCATGTTTTTCAGTAATGAATCCAAATCAAACAAAAATAAATTGCCCAATAGAGTATCTCATTATTTTTTTTACAATTACAGTCATCGTGTTTCTAAACAGTTGGCTCCAACTCTCTCAGCTCAGCTTCGCTGAACTTCTTGTCCATTGCATGATATCCAGGGACAGTGCACCGTCCAAAAGCCATCAATGTATTAGCTTGAAAAATGCAGAAGAGAAGAAGGAGTGGGTAGCAGGGAAGAGGCTGGTTGTGCTGTATCTGTGTCTTTCTGCAGACACAAAACGCGTTACTAGTATACACATGGGGGACTCCATAGGACCCTGATAGGCAAAGGATACACCCTAAAAGAGGAAGTCAGGACCAGTGCTCAGGGGACCAACTGATTCTGCAAGAAACTAAAACTTTTAAACATCAAGAAGCAGCACCCATTGTAAATGGTTTAATCCGCATTTGAAATAGCGTTAAAACATTTTAAAGGGGTTCTAAACCCTCCGTTTTTTTTTGCCTATATCTACTGCTAGCATGCAGTAGATATAGGCAAGAAGTGTAAAAAAACCCAAAACCGCTTAAAATCCTTTTAAACATACCTCGTTATCGCCGCTCGTTCCCGCGCCGAGAATCAGGAACTGCTCGTACGGCCGCAAAGGATCTTGGGGCGGGCGCATGCGCAGTTCCGATTCTCGGCCGGGAGACGAGCAGAGACGCAAGGTAAGTCTACGGACGCGTGCACC
>NW_017306695.1:251700-267571 GCF_000935625.1 Nanorana parkeri | reverse complement strand
AAAACAAAACCGCTTAAAATCCTTTTAAACTTACCTCGTTATCGCCGCTCGTTCCCGCGCCGAGAATCAGGAACTGCTCGTACGGCCGCAAAGGATCTTGGGGCGGGCGCATGCGCAGTTCCGATTCTCGGCCGGGAGACGAGCAGAGACGCAAGGTAAGTCTATGGACGCGTGCACCCGCCTGCAGACACCGCTGGATCGGAGAGACAGAGCAGCCAGCGCTGGATTGGAGTGACGTCACACCGCTGGAGGGACAGATGAAAACATGGGGAAAGAAGAGGAAGATCGGAAAAAGAGACATCATTTAAGGTAAGTGCTAACATTTACATTGGGGGGAGGGAAAAAAAGTTTGCCTTTAATGTCACTTTAACTTCAATTTAACTTTAAGTTCATATTTCAAGTATAATTTACAATATGAGGAATGTATACATGCACACACACAAACAATACACATATTCACATATACTGTGTATAAATGTGTGTAAATGATACACATACAGTTAGGTCTGGAAATAATTGGACACTGACAGAATTTTTATAATTCTGGCTCTGTTCGCCACTACAATAGATATGAAATTAAACAACTGAGATGCAATTGAAGCTCAGACTTTCATCTTTAATTCAAGGGGTTGAACAAAAATATTATATGAAATATTTAGGAATTGCAACCATTCTCATACACAGTCCCCTTATATCAGGGTAATATGTTAGGTAATATATCAGAGTAGGGTATGCAATTGGACAAATGAACACTATGAAAAATAAAATGCTAATTTTTTATACTTTGTTGAGAATCCTTTGAAGGCAATGACTGCTTGAAGTCTGGAATGCATGGACATCACTAGGGTTGGGCTTGATGTTCGAGTCGAACATACCGCTGACACTGCCTGCTGAGTCTACAAGGAGTCCTGACCAGCTCCCATCTCACCACTGTGGAGTGATTTCACCTCCGTCTTGACAGCTGCCTCACAACCGCAAGTAACTGTATAGGCTACATCAAAGTATTGCTGTGGAGCCTGAGGCCACTGCCACCTACTGTTGGGAACTGATATTACCTTGCCAGTGTCTGTATGCTTATCAAGCCCATTATAGTATGCACATAATACTATTCTAATAGCTGCTAACAATTGTGTCTGAGACATTATAACTTCTACCATTTGCTTAGAGAACCACATATGAGAGTAATATTGTGGGGTCTTTCATTGTTTAAGCCACTGTATGACAGGAATACAGTTGGTTACTGTGTATCATTGGTGGTGTATGATGCATGTGGGAGCTGCACCCCCACTCGCCACAGTTAAGAAGGTTATAGTATCATCCCCATCCTGAACCACTTACTAATCCGTTTGGGCTGTGCCATTAGATCCGCAGTTGAGATCCATAATCATTGGGTGGATTGTTACACTCATTCACAAGGGGGGGGCAGCATCTGGATGCCCCTTTATTAAGGGGGTACCCTGTTGTGAATAAGCCCCCTGCCCGCACCCCCACAACCAACGTCCCCAGGCAGTATACCTACATCTAAAGGAAAAAGGTCACTCCTTTGAAGACAGTCAAGTATGCATCCTAGACAGGGAGGAGGACTGGTTTAAAAGAGGTGTGAAAGAGGCCATTTATGTAAAAATGGAGAAGCCAAGCTTGAATAGAGGGGGGGGGTGAGACATCTATTGTCTGCCACATAGAATGTCATATATTTTCTGAAAAATGCTGTTCCAGAACTGGGCTGGCTTTTTTAGATATTTGTATGCAAGGTCTAATCTGGCCTTTCTATTCTTGAGGCTTATGAATGGTTCAGACCTTGTGGTGAACCACAAGGTATTTTCTCTCATGATGTCTTCTCTTTATGGTAGACTTGGATAATGATATTGCAAAACACAGTTTCCAAGCACACTTATTGTTGAGCCAGAGGTTTTAGTTGCACAACTTTTGCAAAATAAGTGGAAGCCACACTGCCTCATCAAGGCACCTCTGTGTAGTGTCGTCCTAACTCTAGTTTTTGTGATTCTCCATATTGGAGCATATTTAAGCAGTAGATAAATTAAATGCAGAAATGCCTGCAGGGAGAACACTCCTCCTTAAAGGCATGTTGGATTGCTGGGCCTCCCTGTGCCTTTAAGGAGGAGTGGGCTCCCTCTAGGCATACTTGCATTTAATTAATTTACTGCTTAACCACTTCAGGTGGGTGGCCATTTTTAAACATCTGCCCCTGAAGTGGTTATACCAAGAACACAGCTGCTTGGTATCATTTTAAACAGCCAGCAATGGCTATTAAGATACAAGTGATCTGGTGGTTATACAGCTCAATGGCTTCCACATGGTTATACAGCTCAATGGCTTTGCAAAAGTTGTGCAACTAAAACCTCTGTTTTTAATGCATGCTGTTAGACAGGACAATTTGTAAGTGTGCTAGGAAACATATTGTTTTATTACCATTGTTCCAAGTCTGTGCTTTTCCTTCATTCCTTAAACTACAGAATTTAACTTTATTTTTTACTTCTTTAGCTATTCTCTTATTATTCTGTTATTTATGGCCAGTTACTGCACAGTAGACACACTTACCTTGTGACTTACTGTCACAAAGTAGACAGCTTTACTACATGTGTTTGTACATTTTTATTGTTTAAAATAGCACAGAATTATTAATGTTCAAAATAGTTTATGATATTAACATCATTGTTCATACTGTTTTTACATGTGGGGAAATGGTTAAAGTATGAATAACACATGATGATGTGCAGGTGGCCTGTAATAAAATATGGAGATGACCAAATGAAGTACTGTACTCCACAGACTAAGAATAATATATTTTAACCATGGAATGCTTTTAGGGCATTACCACCTTTACCCTGGAAGAAACCATGAACAAATGCTTGAGATCTCGAGAAACAGCTTATTGTAGAGTTGTACACAGTTGTACATTATATGCAACTGTTTACATGTAACAAAAATATCTGCCACCCTAATGGCTTCTATCACTATATCAACTAGTGTTATGTATGTAACCATTACCTACTTGCAGGATGAGTAATGCAGACATCCCAACTCTCCCGGACGCTCCGGGAGTCTCCCGCTATTGGATAGCGGCTCCCGGCCGCCCGGGAGAGAAACACTTCCTCCCGGAAAGGTTTATCTGCTCGATCGAGCAGATAAACCTTTCCCTGCGATCGTTTTTTTTTTTCTTTTCTGACATTGGGAGCCCCGGCCCAACCATCAGTCAGAAAATAAACAAAAAGGCATACAAATCCATAGCTAGATTCCTATTGGCTATTGCACTTTGCAATAGCCAATAGCAAACTAGGTAATGTACCCGCCCACTGCTGCTGTCAATCAGCAGAGGGGGACCTGAATTTTTCTATCAGGTCCTCTTCTGGTGATTGAAAGCAGCAGAGGGCGGGTGCATTAGCTAGTTTGCTATTGGCTATTGCAAAGTGCAATAGCCAATAGAAATCTAGCTATGCATTCTTATGCCTTTTTTTTATATTATGACGACTGCAACTGTCAGAATACTAAAAACAAAATCAGAAAAAAAACCTGCAGATAGCAAAGAAGCTATTGCTTCCTGTGCTATCTGCCATCATTTCAGGGGGGTGCTCTCTCCCAGCCCCCCTAACCCCCATCTGCGGATAGGGGGGGTGGGCGTAGAGGGCACCTCCCTGAAATGAGAAGGACACCTCCCTGAAATGGCTTCTTTCAGGTTGGGATCCCTGGTAATGTTTAAGTTGGATTAAAAAGTCACTCCTAAATGTCTAGCTAGCTGCAAAGATAATACAAATAGAAGTGTAGCACCGTGTAGGCAGGAGTGTTATTAAATGTAGTATTTTCAGATTGTAAGCAGTCTGATTTGTAGTCTATGTTCATTTGGTTTCCCCTAAACAATCTGTCATCGTTTGCATCTGTCTGCTGATGGGTGTACCCTGGTCACAAAGCAGAGCAACCAATGAGAGATTGCTATAAGTGGGTATCCCTCTCCAGCCAATCACTGTGAGGCTAATGACCAGTGGTGCATACTGGGAGAGGAGATAAATACTTGGGGTGGACCCAGGGGCGTAACTAGAAATCACAGGGCCCCATAGCAAAATTTTGTATGGGGCCCCGTGATTGCTAGTCATGCCACTTGCAGAGCCCCAGCGGAGAGTGACCATGCAGAGCCCACCATAGACTCTCTATAGTGGGCTCTGCAGGGTCTGAGATCTCTTACCCGTCAACGCCTCTGTGGTTGCCTCCTGTTCCGTCCCTGGGCCCCGCCTCCTCTGCTATCGACGGGCCCCCGCCTTCTCTTACATCACTGGCCCCACCTGCTCTTAGGTCGCTGGCTAGTGATGTAAGAGGAGGCGGGCCCCGCCTCCTCCATTCCGAACACCGCCCTCATCTGCCGCAGCTGCTGGCTGTCACTGACACAGCTCCGCAGCGGCTATGAGGGGAAATGCGCCATGGCCGCTGCTGAGCTGTGTCTGTGACGGCCAGCACCCCCACATGCCATAGCGACCCAGGCGGCCCTGGCTGGGACCCCCAGTGCCGGGCCCCATAGCGGCTGCCTGGGTCTCTATGGCGATTGTTACGCCACTGGGTGGACCATGTGAGCTCTCTCTTCCTCCTCCGGGCCCTGCCTGTGGGGAGGCTGCTATGGATTGTCTGAGATGGCTAGGCTTGGAGCCTGTGGACTAGCCATATGATTGTACTGGAGCCCTATGGCTGGCGGCCCAGTGGTCATTAATGATGACAAGTAAGAATATGACTAGTGATTTCTACTTCGAGTATTCCTGTGTCAGGTGCTCTACCCGCTGTGCATACTCCTGCCATATATTGGAGTCTACATCTGCCTGCATTATCATAACCCTCTACCTCTCTCCCTGAAGTTCTACAATAAAGTTCTCAGCAACATATCTACAGTCTGGACATCACTTGAATCGATCACCATAAAGGGCGGTAAGTGCTTATAAGCAAAGCGAGTGAAAATACCCCTAGGCAAGAAGATCACTGAATTTTGGTAACCAATACCAATCGTCCCTAGAGATAAAGTGTGCTGTGGATTTATCATAGAGATTTCTTATAGAGGAAACACAGGGAGACCCGTTAGTTATTTTACTGTAGATCATCAGCCAATGGTAGGGTTATTCTGCAATGGGGTATCACTGACCGAGAAAGGGGGACGTTTCAGAAGCTAATACTTATTTGAGGTAGCAGCCCTCACCAACCCCTTGCTGATCCCAGCAACATTGTATCAGAACTAGTTTAAAGCAGAGGAGAATGAAATCTTCCACTGGAGGCTGTCCTAATAGACAACATAACAGACTACCTTTATGGATGGAAGTTGGCAAAGTGGGGATGCGAACTCCATGAAAGCCCTCTCAGCATCCTGGCTCCATTCTACCATGACCAACTTCCAACCTCTAGTTAAATCTGTCAAAGGAGCCTCCAGATTGGCAAAATGTGTCACAGATCGTCTATAGTCCCAATGATACTTAGAAATGTAAATACCTGTCTTTTTGAGACCAGGCATGGTCAGGATTGGATATCCCCTTTTTGTTGACATGTGATTTTACCAACCATCTCCCTACAATGTACCCTAGGTACTTTGCTACCCCCATTCCTACATACATTTATCAGGGTTTAACCTGACAGGGTTATTCACTAAAGGCAAAGAGTTTGGAGAAGTCTGGAGAAGTCAGGAGAAGTCAGGAGAAGTGAACACTCTAGGCCAAAATAGCTGATTTGAAAAAATTCTTCAATTCAGCTCACTTTCCAGTTCAGCTATGTTGTCCTAGATTGTTCACTTCTCCTGCCTTCTCCAAACTCTTCACCCTTTTGTGAATAACCCTGTGAATCTTTATGGAGTACAATACTGCCAGTCCTCACTAAATATGACAATGTAATCAAACTAAACCAAGGCATACTTCAAAACAGGGTGTAGTAACGTATCCACGACCCATTGAAATGTGACTAGAGCTATCTGAAGGCCAAACAGAAGTCTTTTAAATTCAAAACATCTGTGTGAAGTGGCCAAGGCGGTTTTCTCCCTGGCATCCTTAGGGGTATTTGAGAATACCCTTTTGTGAGGTCCAAAGTAGAGATATAATGGGAGGATCCTAGTCTCTCAATAAGCTCAAACACTCAAGGCATGGGATAGGTGTCAAGTTTTGAAATCTTGTTAAGTTATTGAAAATCATTGCAGAGTTTCATTGGGCTTAAGAACCAATATTGTGGTACTTGACCACTCACTTCTCAATGATTCCCAATTCCAACACTTTCTTTTCTTGCCAAGGTTTTCTTCATCCACGACAACATTTTGAAGAGTTTAGAGAAGGGAGGAGAAATGAAAAATCTAGGCCAAAATAGCCGATTTGGAAAAATTCTCCAATTCAGCTCACTTTCCAGTTCAGCTATGTTGTCCTACATTGTTCACTCCTGCTGCCTTCTCCAAACTCTTCACCCTTTTGTGAATAACCCCCTATGTTTTTTGTCGAGTTTATCACCCTACAAATTTTGGTATCATTAGCAAACACTGATACATGGCTAATAATACCCAGTGCAATATCTTTAATAAACTGGATAAACAGCATTGGCCCTAAGACAGAACCCTGGGACACGCCAATGGCAGCCATAGTGCACTAAGAAGACAAACCATTTATCAAAACTCTCTGGACATGTTCCTGTAGCCAGTTCTCCTTCCATGTACACACCATGTTATCAATGCCCCAACATTGTAGCTTGGCATTGTTCCTAATGGACATGTTACAGTGTGTTACAGCATGTTCTTTAAACAAAAGCATTAGCATTTCAATCTTTTTCTGCATCTGGTAGACATACTTCACAACACTTTTGTGGGTGGAAGGCTCAGGTCTCTTTTACCAGGTCAAGCGAACCCCAGGGTCCACACCCAGAAACCAGTTAATGCTTGGGGAACCTCACATATAGCAAACATAAAAGCTAGCAAAAGGCAGTCCCAGTCCTTTCCATCTCTTTGTACTACATATTTCAGGATTGATTTAGAGGTTTTATTGGGATTTTGTTTTCATAAAGCCATCTGTAGATGATATACAGATGTGCACAATTTTTTCATTTGGAACAATTTGCTCATGTCTGCCATGACCTTTGATATAAGAGCCCCGGTAAATGGAAAAACTTACTTAGGTAAACATTTTAAACACTTCAGTACCAGCACGTGACACCACTTTCATTACCAGTTTTCAACGGTGTGCACATTTGTCTGAGATGTCCAATGTCACATGATACTGTAACAAAAATTATTTTATATATTTTTGGGGGGACAAATAGACCTGTCTTTAATTGGCATTTAATAACTTTTTTATTTTTTTACTATACAAAGTAAAAATGACCCCAAAAAATGAAAATAAGCCTGTTTCTCTTAATTTTGTTTACAAATCATATTAAATAAAAATGTCAGGACAGTATGAAAATCCCCCAAATGAACCCTTTTTGGAAAGTAGACACTCCAAAGTGATCTAATTTTTTGTTGCAATTTTTTTGACATAAAAAAAACATGCCAGTTCTGAGGGAGTTAAAGGAGAACTATGGGGTCAGTGTTTTTCCCCATAGTTCTCCTTGGGGTAACGGGAGGACACAAACTAGCGTCCTCCCGTTACCCTAAGCTCAGTATACCGCGAGCTACAGCTCGCGGTATACTGAGACGCCGCACCTGGAGCGGATCCCGACTTAGATGACGGGATCCGCCCAGCTGCGTGAGTGACAGCTGGCTCTGCCTATCTAGAGGCAGAGCCTGCTGTACCCGCCCCTTCCCCGTCCGTTCCTCCAGTCAGCGCTGGCAGATCGGAGCGGGGAGAGGGGAATCCAGCCCCTCCCCCTGTCACGGCAGAGAGCCGTGACAGGATCGAGAGGTGAGGGAACCCGGTATGTGTTCTCTCACCTCCCGATCTACTGAGCCGACCTGTGACAGTCTCATTGTCACAGGTCGGCTTAGAACTATGAGGTGAGTGGAAATCACGCATGTCATAGTTCTCCTTTAAAGCGTGGAGCTTGGTAATAGTGCACAAGATACAATAAATGTACAGGTCGTAGGCAGAGGGTAAAGGGGTTAATTTGCAGGTCCCATACAGTGATAGGATGGATATGAAGGGGTTAATGTATAGATGTGCAGGATAAGGGAGGTGAAAGGGTTAATATACAAGTCAGAGCAGAGATGGATCTAGCATAGGCAGGAGAGGAGGGGGGTTAGAAGGGTTAAAATGATTTGAAACATAATTTTATTAATTTATTCATTTAATTTTGCTGCTACTGCAGCTTACTTCCATTAGGAAGTAATGAATGAATGACTTATGCATTTTTTTACTCACTTTTCTCTCCCATGCCTTTGATGTAAGAGGAAGGGGAGGGCTTGGCAATGTAAACATTGCCATATGATCACTGTGGTAACCAATCACAGTGATCACAGGACACAGAGCCAGTCCGATCAGCGCAATGTCTAAAGCTGCAGCTTTCAGCTGTCTGATGACAACGGGAGCAGCAGCCGCACACACACACATGCGTTCCCTGGAGGACATACAGGTATGTCGGGTAGCATAGTCCAGCGTGACTAAAATATATTGCTGCCCTCATGCTGATTTTACCAGAGAACCTACTACACCCATCACTATTTGCTCAAATAGAATTTTGATCACAGGTAAGTGATTACGAAAGTGCAACACTGGTGCAGTTAACTGGCACATAGGACAGGATCTATGATAACTTTTACCCTAAGCTTTTACTCTGGACCAGTAAAAGTGATCAGTAATCTGCAACTATATTTTGTCAGCACCCCCTTTTTCTCAGGTATCCTTCTAAAATATGATTATAGGCCAAGTCAAGCACAATCCTTATGTTTGGTTGTGGTACCAGTAATTGTTCAACAATCTCCTCCCAAACCATAGAAACCCAGTACAATATGCCCCTGTTGAGAGCAAAATGGGGCCATTGAACATCTGCCACCTAATCTTCTGTCTGGACCAGGATCAGGTCTTGCATTTGGACAGTGCTGAATGGGCCCTTGGGCACCTCCAGGCCTGATTGAACAGGGTCAGAGGGGTCCTCTACTGCCTCCTTATTTTCACCCCCAACATTAGCTTCAATAGAAAACACCCCTCCCCCTCCAACTCAGGATCTAGTTGTGTTTAAGTAGGGGAATCTTTAACACACATCATAAGTAGGCATTTTATTAACAATTTCAATAACATCTGTTTTTGGGTGGCTGGTTTGGCCTTTCGATCAGGCTCCTACTTCCCACACTTCTCAAAATCTTGGAAAGTCTCAGCCCACGATAATGGTCTGCACTAGGTCCTTTGACAGACCAATCTCATGTTTACAGTACATGGGGTAGTAATTAGCTACAGCACCTGTAGGTAAGGCTTGGTTTCTCCATGAATGCATATGACCCAAACAGTTCTGGTCACAGGACCAACCTCCCCTACTATTTTGTTCTGTGCTAGAGTCACCATGTACCCCATGTCTAAGAGAGCCTTAGCTGGGGACTAATTTATGCTTGCCACACACATTAAATTACTCTCTGATGGAATTGTACACACACATTAAATTACTCTCTGATGGCATTGTACATGTAATACATGCTTCTTGGGCAAATAATCATAGTTTACCGAGAGCTCACATTGCATGGGCTTCTCCTACCAGGAGCATCAGCTCTGGTATGCACCTAGTTAACATTTCAAGCATTGAATTGCACCCACTCGTTAGTATGGTTCCAGGGTACTATGGTCCACTTTTCTTAAGGGAAAATGTTTTTCCAGGTCCCCATGACATACCCATCATTGTAGATCATACAACAGTGACTGAATGTACTGGTCCATCACAACTCTCTCTGTTATCTGAGGTTCGGTAAACGTATTTAGTTACAACCATTTAGTTACCAACTGTATGAAATCTAGCATCTGTGGTTGCAGTGGCTGATCAGTTCTGTCTCTCCAATGTTGCACTTATTGCACTCTAACTGTTGTATTCACCCCAGGCAGTTTAGGATTTTCAAATTTAAGTGGTCAAAGATCCTGGTGTTGTCCGGAGTTAGGTCATAATATGCCTTTTGAGGATTCTCTGACAACAAGAAAGCAATTAAACCAGCCCAATTATTTTAGAGCCACACTTCCATCTCTGTAGTGCTATCATAAGTGGTGAGGAATGCCTCAACATCGTGTGTAGAAGTTAACTACAGCCAACCCTGGTGGGTGCTTGATTTTCAGCAGTAGCAGCTATTGGCTCCCAATTTTGTGACACGTTTTACTGCTTCAGTTAATGTTTTTATCTATGTTGCTGTAGTCTCCCTCATGGCAGATAACTGGGCTTCTGTATTTGTTTGTTGTACCCCAAGATTTATCTGCAGATCCACAGGGGGCAGGCACTGCTCTGCATTTCCTTGCTGCTGTGTTGCATTGCCCAACACCACAGCTATCCCAGGGGAGCCTACACAAACCTCCTCTTCCTATATCATTTTCACCTTCCCTGTTCATTAATCCTGCATTGACTCTTTAAGGGCCCATTTTTAGAAAATAAGGGCATATATATCTGCCATCCAGGATATATTCCTTTTGACCATCACAACATTATCATTTGTACATGCTTTCTGTTCAATATGTTCAGTGGTTGTATCTTGTATACGGATTTGTAAATGATCTCAGCATTAGCGCCAAAAAGTCCTGGAATAAAATTCAAAATAATATTGTATTGCTTTCAGTGAGTGATATGTTTGGGAAAAGAGGAACTGTACTGCACAATCACTATGTAGCACTGCCAAGCCAGAAGCACAGCCTTCATAAATGCTGAGCATGTGGAGATGCATGCACAGAATTAGAAATTTTTATCTTGAAACAAAGCTATTAACACATTCATAAGGTTGTTTTCTGTATTATGAATGCACCATTCGGGCCTTTAATGTTGCTCTAACAAGGTACAGCAATCCCTGCTGAAATGATTATTGTAGAGGGGGAAAAAAATCCAAATCACTGTTGCAGTGAGCTAAAACTGGATTATACATGTGAAAGGGAATAGTTATTAAAACAAGGGAGCATGTCTAGTCATGGGTAACAGCATCTGCTGACACTGGCCAAAAGGAGTTCACTAAACAGCAAGCGGTGTCTAGAGGCCAATCTCTGGAACTTGAGATAATAACCATTCGCAGAAGGCTTCAGCATTTATCTCTTGCTCCCTGGTGAGATTTTGTAATCCTCAAACAGCAAGTTCATGCAGATTTTCCATTATCTGCTAATTAACTCTTCACAGGTGCCTGATTCTTTTCCTTTGCAGTAGTATCTCTCTATCTTACTGCTACATTTTTTTCAAATATCCATTATTTTGATTTAGTTATGTGTTAAGTTTTCACATTTGCAATATGCCTCACTTTATATTATATTTTAACACTTTAGTGCTCTAATGTGAACCATAGAACTAGGTTTCAGGTAAAGCCTATCTTCGGGGAAAAAAATAAATAAACTACCCTTGAAGTCGGGCTAATCCCACACTGCAAGGGTTAACGCATATCTAAATGCAAAAGCAAAAATGTAATATATTGCAGTTTAACAATCCCTTAATGTGGTGGCTGCATTACTTTTCTTTTTTTTTTTATTCCCATAATTTTCATCTGGTGAAAAAGGTGTGTTCATTTTAAACTTTTTTAGCGCACCAAGCTATCCAGCAAAAGTGGCAGATAACTGTGTGATAACTGTCCCAGGCACAGTTATCTGCTGGGACAGGGAAATCTATTTCTCTGCCTTGCGTTAGTGCCAGGACTGGCGTCACACGGGGGGGGGGGGGGGGGGGACGTGATAACCTAGGGGGGGCAATTGCCCCCCTTGCCCCCCTGTAGTGACGCCACTGGTTGACTGCATCTTACCAATTGCTAAAAATGGCAAAGTCATGCTTCTGTTGACAAGAGATATCCTGGGAGTACAAGTTATGTCAGCAGGCAAATGGTTGGAACGACAATCTGTATACCCAAAATGCTGACCTAGGTGAGGTGATTATTGGAACATGCTGCCCGTATAAACCTCAGGCTTCAGATCATGTGCTCTCAAATAAAATATCATACAGCAATGTCAAGTGTACATTAAAGAACCACTTTGTGATTGCCCTGGTAAGACAATACTCCATACTGTCACCGACAGTGGCAACCCTACTTCATTAATCTACTATCCTAGATCAGGAATCTACTAATACTTTTAACAGCACAACAATGCTGATGTTCATCAAACAAAAATATCTAGTTCAGTGGATGCTACAGAATTGCTCACAGAAGACTAACTGCAACCTCAAGCTAGTTCTGCCACCAGTGAAACTACATTTGACAACTGCAAAACAGTAATCTCCTTCTTCTCAGAAAATCTCGATGTGAACTCTAAAGATTTTGATTCTACATTCCTGCAACAGATTCTTAACCCGAGCTGCAACTTAGTTACAGCTTTGTCCTATGCTGATACAGTTGACAGCTCAAGCATCACACTAAGAACTCAGCTAACACCAAAAGACCTAAGAGCATCTTCAGCATCACCTACACCAGTCATTGTGCAGAATATCCCTTCCTTTGCAAGCTGCAGAGTCTCCTAGACTTGTCAAGAGGTCCCATCAATTATTTGGAGAGACTGTCCTACTTACACACTTGCAAGCTTTCCCACTTCCCCATTGAAGAAGTGACCTGCTGTCTTTGTGAACTGTTCCAGGATGTCAGGTTAAGGACATGATTTACTCAACTGGACAAATATGGACCTGTTCTGTTTATCCCTTGGATATCAATTTGTGTTAGCTGAAGTTTGATATGTTGTGGCCTCTCTGACTTCAAGATGGGCTCTTCAAAAAGATCATTCAGACTTCATCATTCCTATGCATTTATGTGTATACCTTGCATGTTTTCCTTTCTCTTTATGTTTTTAAGGTCCAGAGTACAATCTAATGGGCTAATTATGGTATATGTTTATAGTGAAATCTAAAGTTTTCAGACGGGGAGTGTTGTGCCCCACACATTGTGTGTTTACATTGTAGCATTATATTATGATTGAAGTAGTGGTATCTACTGACACCTAGTGACCGTGTGGTGCTACAGAAACTTGTTTATTGTGTGCTTTGGTATGTTCCCTTATTCCCTCTCATGTTAAGTGCTAATTAGTACAGCCCTAGCTAGACCCTTCCTGCTATCTGATGCTTACACAGTTTAGTTTCTGTTTATCACTGAGGACTTAGGGAAGTCATTGCCTTCTTACAATTCAAAAGACTGGAAAACATCCCCTGTACTGTATTTTGTGAAGTACAAATATGTTGGATTCAAGTTCTGTGTCTGGAGCTCTAAGGGGGTTGACAAGAGATGCCATTTATGCCTTATACAATGACAAACCCCCTTAGAGCTCCCAATACTTTTGGCAATATAGTGTGTGTGTATGTATATATATATATATATATATATTAGTACATATATATACATATATATACATACACACACTATATTGCCAAAAGTATTGGGACGCCTGCCTGTAGACGAACATGAACTTTAATGGCATCCCAGTCTTAGTCCGTAGGGTTCAATAATGAGTTGACCCACCATTTGCAGCTATAACAGCTTCATCTCTTCTGGGAAGGCGTCCACAAGGTTTAGGAGTGTGTCTATGGGAATGTTTGCCAATTTTTCAAGAAGCGCATTTGTGAGGTCAGGTACTGATATTGGAAGAGAAGGCCTGGCTAGCAGTCTCCACTCTAATTCTTCCCAAAGGTGTTCTATCTCCCCCCCACCAAACTTTACACTTGGCACAATGCAGTCAGGCAAGTACCGTTCTCCTGGCAACCGCCAAACCTAGACATGTCCATCGGATTGCCAGACAGAGAAGAGTGTTCATCACTCCATTTCTCCAGTGGCAGCGTGCTTTACACCACTGAATCCGACGCTTTGCATTGCACTTGGTGATGTAAGGCTTGGATGCAGCTGCTCAGCCATGGGAACCAATTCCATGAAGCTCACTACGCACTGTTGTTGTGCCAATCTGAAGTTTGGAGGTCTGTAGCTTTTGACTCTGCAGACTTCTATGCACTGTGCGCTTCACCATGCGCTGACCCCGCTCTGTCATTTTTACATAGCCTACAACTTCGTGGCTGAGTTGCTGTTGTTCCCAGTTGCTTCCACTTCATTATAATCCCACTAACAGTTGACCGTGGGATATTTAGTAGCAAGGAAATTTCGCAGATGGACTTATTGCACAAGTGGCAACCTATCACGGTACCACGCTTGAATTCACTGAGCTCCTGAGAGCGACCCATCCTTTCACAAATGTTTGTAAAAGCAGTCTGCATGCCTAGGTGCTAGAGTTTATACACCTGTTGCCATGGAGGTGATTAGAACACCTGAATCCAATGGTTTGGAGGGGTGTCCCAATACTTTTGGCAAGTATATGTATATGCTTCTAGTTAAGACACCAAATACTTGTGTGACACACATTGTGCAAGCATGCTCTATTGTTGTCACTAGCCAGTCGAGAGAAAGGATGTGCAGCCATATTGGAACGTGTGCATGTAGACAGAAAGTGGATGAAAGAGGCTGGAGACTGAGATAAACTGTGGCTTACAGATGGGGCAAGGAAGGACTGGCAGGGCTGACAGATATATTGTAAATATATAATTACAAAGCACACAACCTGCAATATCAAATGTACCACAAAAATATGTGTTACCAGCACCAAGCTACCAGCTTTTTCAAGTCATCTTGAAAATATTGTCTACGCGCCTTTTTCCATCCTATCACTGCTGGCCTGTGCTGGGTATCCGCTGGGTACGCACTGTGGGGACCACCTCCTGCCCTTGAAGAAGCGCCTTACGGCTTGAAACGCTTCGGGCCTCACCAGCATCGCGTGACTCCCCTGGTCATTACCACCCCCATACCCACCCTGTTTGTTCCACCAAAAAGGTATTTTGTGTTCCTTGAACAATCTACTGTTGATGATGCACTGATTCTACTATTGTACCTGCATTTACATATACTTTGTTTTTAGTTTCTGCATATTTTGAAACTTTGTGGGACTCCAAGGTGGAGGTTTGGGAAGGTGTCTGTTCAAGGGCGAGTTCTCTTGACTTTTTAATTTATTGTATCCAATGTGCTCTTTTGTTTTAACCAAATGTTTTGTCAAACTTGTCAAATAAAATTTTGCATTTTTATACCTACATGTGGTGTGAAGTCTATTGGGTTTGTCACTCTGCTAGCTAACAAAACCCCATCTCTTCTCCTCTCTTTTGTGTCTCCTACAATCAAACAGGGGTGGCTCCCAGAGATTTGGGATTTGTGCACCATAAATCAACTTTGTTCCTTCACATAAGAGATGTTGGATTTACATACTGTAGATAAGTATAGAAGCTATGTTTTTTGGGAAAGCATGCTGCGGTGTGATGTTGTTTGTGAACTGATTTTTTACAGCGATGATACCTCACAAATGAATAGGGGGGCCCCTGGAAAAGCACTTGTTGATGAGGACAACGGCCTCTTTCCCACAACCCTGGCCTTGTGGGGTTCTGTGAGCAGGGACTTATCTAAATCTGGGTTCCCCTCTTTCATAAAGGGAGCACCCATATCCCACCGCCCCTCGTGTATGAGTAAGGGGTAGTGGTCAACCCTAATCATTCACAAAATACAGTAAAATAAGTAAATACACACACCGCATTGTGTTCAAAAGTCCTTTATTTGAAAAGAAGTTGCTGACAATTTCTTTTTTTTGTTAAAAAAAATGTCCATCGATCTAATCCCCAGGTTAGAAACAAGAAATCCTCCCTGTCACGTCTGATCCTGATCAACACTGACTGCAAATGATGGGGGACTCCACTAATTTTTTTGGGGGGGGGCATGGCCCCCCCCCCCCAAAAAAAAAAAACTCACAAACACACACACACA
>NW_017306695.1:182851-251058 GCF_000935625.1 Nanorana parkeri | reverse complement strand
TAATTTTTTTGGGGGGGGGCAGGGCCCCCCCCCCCCAAAAAGAAAATTCCTACCAAACCTAAAGACTTATCCATGTTTGATCACACTGTGTACAGGCATCAGATCTGTTCTGTTTCAAATGCCAATATATACAATGACATGCCACCTACACCCAGTCTGTGCAGACAGTATGGCCACTTACCGACTTTGCAGAATTAGCTTTTCTAAACACTTCAATACGGCACATACATTTAATCCATCTTAGTTTTACTTTAAATAAGAGCAATACAAAGGATTTCTTTCCAGTCTTTCAATGTGTAGGAAGACATTAGAGTTAATTTACTAAAGGCAAATAGGCTGTTCACTTTGCAAAGGAATTCTCACTTCGCTTAGTGAATGTGCTTACATATAATTGGATGATGGAAGTTAGCAGAACTTTACCTCATTCACTAAGCTAAAGGAAATTCCCTTTAAAAGTGCACAGCCGTAAGGAAATTGACCTCAAAGGTTTTCCCAACCCTGTCTCTGCAATGGAAAGAAAAGTAACTGTACAGCAGGGTGAGATAGGAGTGCCATGATCAATGCATAAAGCGTGCTGATAATCTGGGATATTCATGTAAGTAAAACAAATATGACAGAAAAAGCTACAATGAATCAGCTTTAAATGAGCCATTGTTCAAAACAGCGGCCGGGGACTGAGCTGAATGCTCTCCCATGCATGCTATGTGTGAAGCTGGAGAAGCAGAGCTGCCTGGGGACTGAGCTGAATGCTCTCCCCTGCATGCTATGAGTGAAGCTTGAGAAGCAGAGCTGCCTGGGGACAGAGCTGACTTCTCTCCCCCTGTCAGGATATGTGTAGAATGGAGTGTCCAGCAGTAGTGTCTGTGAGGCACGCTGGTCACCACCTCCTCTTTGAGTCCTGTGCATTACAGGCTCTGGAGTTGCACTGTGGGGTAGGAGAGCGGGACTGTGGCTTCTTTACCTGGGCTGTGATTCACTGTCTTCAGAAGTAGGAGCAGCTGCTGTTGCCTCCATGCCAATAAGAGGCAGAAGAGAGGCTCCTTCTCCCCTTTCCAGCATCTCCTTTTCTCTCAATAGCACAGCTGCGGGATCCATGCTTGAGGTGTAGGAACAGTGTCGGATGGATGTTCAGCTTGATGGTCGACTCCCAAGAGGCCAGCAAGCCCACTTCCTCCCACTTATAACACTTTACTTGTCTCCGCCTTGTGAAGCTATCCCCAAATTAATAATTGATTACCCCCCTAATACAGGAGGGGTCCATTTTACTGACCACATCCTCACTGCATGATTCCAGCAGTCAAGGCTCCCTCTCCTTACAGGTCATGGGATCTGCCATTATACTTCTCATGTCTGACTGTAGTCCTTCACCTGAACCAGCACAGAGTGTGGCTACTTTTCAGCACACGTAGGGCACCATGGGGAAGAAAAGTATCCAACCTCTGACAGGAAGTTGTGGCTAGAGAAAAATAAAACGGATTTTGGTGCATTTAGAGCTGAACAATGACAAAACTAGGTACACAGCCATTTATTATTTATATAATAGTTATTTTTATTATTACACTTTTGAGTTTAGTGTTTAGTGTCACTTTAAAGAAAGCTGCTAATAGCTTGTCAAATGCTTTGGAAATGCTTACTGAAGTTGATACATTTAGACTAGAATATGCAAGCTGAGGTAAACAATGCCTACCTGTTTTAGGCTTTTCTGAACAATTCTGTATATTCCTTAAAAGAGCCAGAGTCCAGGGGGAAACTAATTTATTTGACTGCATCATTTACATTGCATTCAAAAACATACCAATAGTAACACAGTTCAATATGATACTGTGCAACAGTCTGTTATAATGAGCAAAAGCAAATCCAGTTAAAACTAAAAAATATACATAGCAAATATATGTATAATTATGCCAATTATAGCAAGATGGAAAATAATATTATAGCTGTCATTTTATTCATATATGAAGCAAATAATCTGTCACATCCTTGTAGCATATCTCTAACGCCATCCTGATATATTCAGAATCTCTCCATAGCCACCCACATCTACCTAAATTTATTACAGTTTACAATTTAACAAAAATACATTTAACTACTGTAACGTAGATCAGAAATATTAGCTTTGAAATATTAGATGTGTTTGGAAATTAACAACCCCTAACAACATTTGTTCAGAACTAACCCAAAGGCCTCATGTTAACCAGTCAGCTGATCTACATAATTGAGCGATAAAATCTTGTGCCCGCACCCTAACCCTAAGGTCTAGAGATGAGGCTCCTATCAGCAGGAAGCTCAGGATGTATTGTATCTTGTACCAGGACAAAGCCAGACACCTCGGCAACAGCAGTCTGGGGCTCAGATCTCTGATTGCTGAACTCAAGGTACAATATATTTATAGCCTTATGCTCAGAAAAATGAGTCAGAGTATTCTGAGTTTTTATTCAGTGATAGATACAAAAGGATTTGTGGCTGGAGTGTCTCCCCAGAAGTATACTGGAAGATGATGAGAACTGCTTGGACTTGTAATTCTGGACATGTGTATTCTGCGATTGGGGAATGCTGGCACTTGTAGTTTCTTACTGGCTGTGAACTGTTTCCCATAAACAGCTGCTTGCTACCTGGTGTACCTGACATCATGACCTGGTTACCCCGGACCTTCACCCTTCTCAGAACCCAGTGTTCTCCCTCTGTAAGGACTCTGCAATCCCCTCTATCTGCGGATGGCCATTCCTGGATCTCCCTCCACCAAGTCAACCCAACCAGTTGCCCAGGACTGTTGGACACCAAGGGTATGAGTTGCTTAATCTTTGTTTTCTGTCCCCTGCTGTGCCCATGATTACTACCCTATGAACTGCTGCCCTAAGATTGCTGCCCTGTGACCCTATGGATTTAACTTGTGCTGTTTCTTGCTGTCATTAATCCTTTGCTGAGCCCATCTCCTTGGACTCTGCCCGTGCTGTTTTTTGCTACGGTTAACCCTTTGCAATTCCTGCCCTGTTACCCTGGACTCTACCCTTGCTGTGCCCCATTACCATTTGCTTTGCCTGGACTGCTGAACTGTGAATCTGGACTATATCCCTTCTGCACACTATTGCTGTGTATCCCTTAAAAAAAAAAAAAAACCCTGGTCAAGGGTCCTAAAAATCACTCTCGATCTCCATGTGTGTTCTACTCCCCCCCACACCTCTGTCACACCTACTGTACATGTAAAAAAATAATATTTATTTGAGGAAAGTAGTGAATATTTACCTTCCATTCCTTGCTTTCATCCTGTTTTTCAGCTAAGGCTAACCTCCAGTAATGCAGCTTAGAATGTCTGAATTGTGACTATAGTGGGGATTGTACATTGTGATCTCCCTAGGGCAGAGACAGATTTACTCACCAATGTATGTGCTCTGTAAAGAACAATGTAATTGGAACACATTTTCTCTTATAAATCATTCAACTTAGAATCAAATGTATACTATCACTTAAAAACATTTCATTAGCTATACAACCAGAATCAAAATGAGTGAATAGAACAAATTATGCTATTAACACAGAGTATGGCAAATAACCATTTAAGATACATTACTGAAGATCACATTACATAGAATAACATATTATTTAACATAAGTAAAGACAAACACATTAACCTTGAGGCAAAGGATTTTTATAAAAAGTGAAAGATGTTTTGCAGAGGCTGAGCATATTACAATGATCTTGATTCTTGAAATAAAATTTACAAAAGACGCAATAATGTGCTTAGAAATAATACTTCAGATTTGTCTATCACACGAAGCAAGCCGATGTACGGCTGATTTCAGCCGATATACGGCTGAAATCAGCCGTACCAGCCTGAAGTGAATAGCCGAACGGTGTTCGGCTCACTTCACTTCTGATCGGTCATTCACTCGGCTGCCCTCGGCAGCTTTGTGAATAGACCCCTATGTTTTTTTTTTTAAGCTTGCTATGATAACAAAAACAGACATTATAGCTACACAAGTTTGGTCACTCTACCTTGTTACAGCTATTGTAGTATCCCTATAGGAGTTCAGCAAGCGGTGGCCCTACTCTGCTAGCAGTTATGCTGGGGTGTTTGGAACCAGAATAGGGGAAATGTATGTACACAGTACATTGTTATATCAACCAAAAAGAAGCAGGCTATGCAGGTGCTGCAACAATGAGAACCTTACCAGGTGGCATTTGCAGGCAGGAAGGGATATTAAAAAGTACCATCTTGATATTCCCGCCATCTTAGCCAGAGTAATGGTGCTGAGTTGTATGCAGCTTTTCACGCTAGGAGTCAAAGGTTTTCGTATAAGGATATAAACTGATTTTATCTATTTGAAAAGTAAAGCTATATTTAAATTGCTTCACTCTGCTGCACAACTTTGTGAACTTGCTTATCACATGACATATTCACTGGACTTTTAAGTACTGACAGGTGAGAAGAAGCTCACAATGTGATCTTCTATATGCTTCTTCTAATATTAAAACTAAAATATGAAGTTGGCATTTATTAGCCTAAAGTAATCTTATAAATAATGTGAACCACTACTGTTTACCAAACTGAAACTTGAAGGGGATGCATAAATGAATCCATTAGGAGACATTCTTTTGTAGTGTTTGTGTTTGTAGTTTTGGTTGCTCTAGGGGTCACAAGTAAAGGCACCAAGAACATAGAACACAGGAAAGGTGCTTTATTTTAACTCCCGCATTAGATGGAGATAAACCAAAGTAAAAATGAATCGTCCTTTCCAGTTCCTTGTATATAGCACATTCCAAAGTGCTTCTTACCATTTAAAATAGCTGAATTATTATCATATTAGATAAAACACTTCACGTAATGCAAACACTGGATCAAAATACATTGATATATTCAAAAAGCAATTATATTAGAACAAAAACAATATGGCAATTATGATTTGGAAAGGCTTGTTAAGTTGTTTTCATCCCCTGTGGCATTAATTAAAATAAAAGAAAACTGATTTGTTGATGAATAAAGTGACCAAATCACTAATTATTTGGGTGAGCTTTATTATATATTTTTTAATAACCTACAATTATAAAACACACATCTGCATGAATATAAAACTTTCTATCCTTTTTTAAACACAATATGCTACTAATTGTTTTTTTAAAGTGAAGGGGAGGGTCCTGCTTTATATGCAACTTTGGGGGCAACATTGAAAAAACACCAATCTTTTCCATTACTGGCTTGAGAGATGCCTTTAAGCTGTTTTTTGTGGTAGGGAACAGTACGATTTTGATGGATGTCAGGGACACCGCATGGCGGCATCAAATAATTTGCACATGTAATAGATTGTACATACATGTAATCATTTTTTTTAGGTATGTCCCGATGCCACTTTTTCAGGCCCAAGTACAAGTACTTCCCCTCATGTACTTGCCGATACCAATTACCGATACTTTTTCTTAAAGGGACAGGTGACTTTAAATGATCCATAGTACAACTACATGTTCTGTACTATGGATCATGATTTAACCTATTCATGTTAGCAGGGGAAAATTGTAACTCTATTGCTGGAGTGTAGTGGAGGTATGTGCTGTATATATGTACTACATATACAGTACACACGTCCAGTACACTATAGCAATAGATTTACAGCCAGACCCGTCCCAGCTTCCCTCACTCACAGTTTCACTCCGATCCCTGTTGCCTCACGCGGTGCCTCTTGTAGTCGGCGCTGGGCAGGATCACTGCATCGCGTCTCGGTGCTCAGCTTGTGGGAGGCGCTCACAATTCTGCCCTGCTAACATGCATAGGTTAAATCATGATCCATAGTACATAATAGTACATAACATGTAGTTGTACTACGGAACATTTAACCCATTCATGTTAGCAGGGGATCATTGTAAATCTATTGTTGCAGTGCATGCTATATGTCGTATATAGTACTTGTATACAACAATACATTTACAATTATCCTCTGCTAACATGAATGGGTTAAAATGATCCGTAGTACAGGGCTGCATATAGATCATTTAATCCATTCATGTTAGCAGAGTATAATTGTTATGTATTGTCTGCACTGTATGTAGTACATATAGAGTATATACTGCTCATACAGTGCAGAGAATACATTTACAAATAAACTTTGCAGCATAGTAGTGTTCCCCGCCCCCCTTGCCCTCACTCACTGTGCCGGAGAGAGCAGCGACGAGTCAGCGCTGGTCCAGTGGGAGGAGCTCCAGGTGGGGTCCTAATTTAGCTGGCTCAGAGCTGCCTGCCAGCTAAATTAGAATCCCACCTGTAGCTGGACCAGCGCTGACTCCCTGCTGCCGGGTTTTTGGTTTTTTTTTCTTACTTCCCTCGCGAGCGTCGCGTCACTGCTGCTCCGGTAGGCGGCGCTCCAAGCGGGGTCATCTGGCAGTCTCCGGCCACCTAAATTAGGACGGAGACTGCCAGATGACCCAGCTTGGAGCTCCGCCCACCGGAGCAGCAGTGACGCGATGCTCGGTGAGGTAAGTAAGAAAAAAAAACAGCGCAAGCTTCGGCGCTAGGCATCGGGGCATTTTGACAAGTACAAGTACTTGTCAAAATGCCTTGTATCGGGCCCGATTCCGATGCTAGCATCGGTATCGGGACATCCCTAATTTTTTTTAAAACTTTTATATTATTGCTTGGCTTTAATATAGCTACAGCAGCACCCCAAACTGATTTACCACTCCAACTACAAAAGAATTGCAGCTAACACTGAGTGCATCCCTAGTTTCATTTTTACAAGCCAATGATTGTGTACCAGCAATGGATATGCTGACAACAATCCCCTTACACAGGATAAATGGTAGAACAGAACCTTGTCTCAGTCCCAATGCACCCAAGTACCTAACCAACTGGCTAGTGGTCTAATCTTCAGCTAGCAAATGGTGGAGCCCAATGTATTTGATGATGAACTCTACAGTCAGAAGAGGATTGAGTCATCCGATGCGTCGTCTGCTTGTCCCGGCCAAATTCATGTCCACGATCACTGCACAGGAGTCTGGGATGTCCCTCCGATCGGCTCAATCACCTGGCAAGCTGTCACAATCCGGTCATCCCTCTGCCTACTGGCAAGGCAGACAGGGACACAGGATACAGCCTCAGCAGTCTTCACAATCACAGCAGCCACAGATGTCCTGCCCTCTCAACCTCCGCCCGGGGAATGGAATTAAACGTCCTCCTGCAGCTAGAGTGCACTCCCCCCTCCTCTCACAGCATTCTGGGATAAGTAATCCTCAAGAGTCAATCCTGCTAGCATCTTCCTGGGCAATGGCAACATCATGTCAGTTGCAACATCATGTTTGCCTTAAAGGGGCCTGCACCACAACAATGCTACACTAGAAAACATTTCACCTTTTTGTGAATAACCCTGTAAATATTTTTTTCTGTTGTTAAAATATGCTTTTTGCCTGCATATTAAGAAATTGCCTGTGCCATCTTTCTTTTCCCTCTTCATCTGAACAGCCGTTTCCTGTTGCTGGACGTTAGATATTACGCCTGAGGCTAAGAATTTTGTTTTTTCATGTCTTCTTTTGCCAAGTTCATTGCAATTTGTCAGCAAACAGGTTGTTTATATATGAAAAAAACCATAGCATTGCAATGGTTTTGGTGCAGCATAAGTTGCTAAAATACATTACGAGCAATACTCTTGTCACTTAGAAAGCATACTGCTTTAAAAAATTATACTGACCCCTTAAAAGGATCTGTATTGTTAAAAATCAATTTCCCAGAAGAAACCATTTTTTCATATAGTGGTAGAATAAAAAAGTGACATCATGGAATTTTTCAAGTGTTCTTGCTCACCATACTAATGCAAAACAGGCTACATTCCCGGCAATAACACCCAGGTTAAAACTCTTCAATATGCACACTTATATATGAACTCTGTGGCGTAACCCAATATTCTCACCTGAATTTTGAACTACTTGTAAACGTCAGCCCTGCTAATGCCAGCATTGAACACTCTCAATTCTATAAGAACACTTCATTTATAGCTGTGGATTATACGAAGATGTCTGCATTGAAAACATGAGTTAGAAGACGCTCTCGTATATTCATATAACACATAAAATTAGTGAAGAAAGGTTGTACAAACAACAGACACTTGGGAGCCTAAGAAGCCCAAGAGTGCATCCAAAGAACCACAGTGTGAAATATATGGAAATGAAAAGTGCATCTGCAGAAGACACAGCTTGTTATTAAAGTTCCACTAAAGACTTAGTACATAATCATCTGTAACTGATACTTTCTATTTAACCACTTCAGCTCTTACACCTGTAGACTCAGGGCTGCAGATAGAAGGGTATATACAGTACTACTGTCAGGGCAGTCTTTAATGTGGAGCAAAAGGGGCAGCTGCCCCGGACCCAGTCATTGTTGAGTGGCCCAAAGTGGCTGCCCCTTGAGCCTATAAGGAGAGGAAGGGATTCCAGCGGGAGCTTGACTTGCTTTTCCAGTGTAGGTGAGGGATCTGAGTGTATGCTGTGCGGGATGTCAGAGGGGGAGGAGCGCCTGACATCAATAACAGGGAAGGAAAACAACTAGCAGAGCCTCTTTATCTGGGATGTGTCACTGGCCCAGGCTACCGCTGTTTCTGTCACTCCACTGACTGGTAGATCATTATCCCCTGTCCACCCCTGGCTGCTTAGCCCCTCCCCTGGGAGCCTGGCTGTTGTCACTCTGCTACTGTATGAGGGGGATTTAAAATTATATTGCTGCAACTTCTCTCTTCAAGTTGCATAACATGAGGTCCTGTCTGATCCCTTCCTTCCCTTGTATCTGATCCCTTCCTTCCCCTGTACCTGATCCCTTCCTTTCATTGTACCTGATCACTTCTTTCCTCCTGTTCCTGATCCCGTATTCCCCCTGTTCCTGATCCCTTATTTCCCCCTGTATCTGATCCCTTATTTCCCCCTGTATCTGATCCCTTATTTCCCCCTGTACCTGATCCCTTAATTTCCCTGTACCTGATCCCTTAATTTCCCTGTACCTGATCCCTTCCCTTCACCTGATCCCTGCCCCTGGTAGTTGATGCCATCCCCTTGTTACATTATTATGTCAGCACAGTCCTAGACTGGACCTAGCCTTTCTTTTTGTTTGAGGAGTGGGTGGCTTTGTTTACATATGTGAGAATATTTATGGGCAAGCTCTGTGTGCATTCTCCACAGTGTGTATAATATTTAACACCTTGGAACAAACAAATGCCTGGAACACACGGTCGGCAACACATTTCATTCTCATAGAACATGGTCGCAATGCATTTTCACACAAAGCACAATGCAAATTAGTAAAATTATTTTGTTCCTTGTATTGGACCTGTTCTAATATGTAGAAAGGTGGGGGTGGGGGGAGAATGCATGCTGCAACAGTTTGATATTTAAAGTTACATAAAAATGGCAACAACATGGCAGTCATGTTAACATATAGTGTAAACCTTGCCTGGCAGGAAAAAAATACGCCTGGCATATAACTTTTCTGAGTCTTTCCTATCGTCCTTTTGTACTTTGAAGGCACATTTTACGGCTACTTAAACTTCAGTTTGGCTACAGGAATGAACTGAGTTAGTTCAGGGCCAGTGCTAGCATACGTGTACATAGGCAACTGCCGGAGGGCGCCAGGGAAGGGGGTGAAAAAATTCACCTTCGCATGTGTAGCAAAAATCCTTGTACCGGCCCTGCAAATCTATTTACTATGTGTTTGGCATTGTATAGTGTTGCTCCACCCCTGCTGTACGCTGCGTAGCATGACGGTTCACACGGGGTCACGTCTCCCTCTGATGTCTCCTCCTATCTGCTCTGCAGACGGTGTGGGTAGGGGGTGTGGTGAGTAGGGGGTGTGGTGAGTAGGGGGTGTGGTGAGGTGTGGTGGGGTGTAGTGTGTAGGGGATGGGAGGGGCATGAAAATGTTTGCCCAGGGTCCAATCAATATTAAAGATGGTTCTGAATACTGTACCAACCCTGGCCCCACCGCTGACCTGATGAGGCCTGGGCCCAGTACAGAAGTACTAGCTGTACCCCACAGAAGGGTTTAATTCAGTGGGACATCTTTAGAGCCCCTGATGACCTCTCATTGGAGAAAAGCATAGGGCAGAGCTTGAGCATTGATGTAACACACCGTGTGTCCAGACTGAAGGACAGCTTTGTTATGTGAGTTTTGGTCATTCTGGCCAATGGTGTTGAATAGTGATTCTGCATTATTGGAGTTCCTCTGCTTCTTATTATGGGGTTTCTATGCTTTTGAGAGGATCATGTCTTCTGAAGACATGATGGGAGTGGTAATATTGTAATATGCGGATCTGCCCACATTACTGAAGTGGTGTAAGGCTCCGCCCACTCCGACGTCATGCCGTCCGTCCACAAGGCGGTGCTCGGCGGCGCCCCCTCCAGGGGCGCCATCCGGCTCCTCCTCACCTGCGGTCTACTTAAGGACTGAGTAATTAAACGATCGGAGTCTCAGTATTGAGTTGGATACAGACGCTGACCGTTCATGTGTAGCTGTTCCCTCTTGGAGAGCTGATTTTCAAACCAAGGACTCAAACTCTGTCTTCAGCCCTGTTGGGCAATCTCAACCCAAGGACTCAAACTCTGGCTTCAGCCCTGTTGGGCAATCTTGCAGTGGACCGTTCATACACAGCCCAGCTCAACCTCACCCCTGCTGCTACTGTGGACATTCACACCAGGAACCGAGGCTACCATCCCACTTAAAGGAACGGTGGTATTCCCTGGACTCTTCCTTTCTATCTCAGGGGATCCACACACTACAAAAACGCAAGTATCATGCACTGCGGCCAGTGATGAGAGAGTGACTTTATGCTCACTGAAGATTCTGAGTTGATGACACAGAGTTAGAGGCTGCTGTCAGTAAAATTTGAATACAGTGATTTAAACTGAAATCGTTTCTTTTGTGATTATATGAACTTTAAGTTGGACGCTATCCACAGTTGAGTTCCATACAGGTGGTTTCCACCCATTACTACAGATCTTACATATCTTACAAATATATCTAATGTGGTATTATTAATGATAAGGTCACAAGTAAATCATCAGTAAGATTGGATGATTTTACCTATTTATCTTTTACTTCATATGCATATTGACCTCCCATTTTGTGAGTTAGCCAAATGGGAGGTCAATATGTCCTACCATTTGGTGAGTTACCCTACCATTTGGGGAGTTAAGGTCCTACCATGTGGTGAGTTACCACTCTTACTACCTCATAGCGGACATGAGGTGATATCTGGTTGTCTTAGTTCAGCTGCTCCACACTGCCCAGTTGTTTCCCACTTCTGCCATACGTATAGTGACTTCTAAATATTCGGGGTCCTAAGACTTGGAAAGTTACCACTTCTACTCTTTGGTAGTGGTCACTAGGGTGATATCTGCATGTCTTACGTTACGTGCTGCTTGTTACATTATTTAAGTTTTTGCTTAAGTTGTTTTTTCCTTGTGTTATACATATACTGACTTCAATAGACACGGGGTCCTGACATTTGGTTAGTTAAGACTTCTAATACCTGGTCATAAAGGTAATATCTGGTTGTTTCACTTCATGTGCTGTAAATTGAGAAGTTGGGACCTCTACACACTTGGAGTCTTACTATTTGACAAGTTGCCACTTCTGCTTCTGGGAGGTGGTCATGAGGGTGATAGCAGGGAACTTACTTTACATGCTTTGTACCATGGGAATTTCTGTATTTTCTGTTCTGGGGATCGTGGGGGATGGGAGAGGTTGGTTATTGCTTATTTTACATGCAAACTGACCTCTATTGACTTGGGGTCCTTTCATGTGGTGAGTTACCACTTGTTACTCTTTGCCAGGAGTCACTTTTTGTATCTGGAAGTTAAGTGAGTGATATTGGGTTGTCTCACTTCTGCAATCTTTAGTATATTAATAAAAGGACTGCATATATTATTTCTTATTATACGCTGATGTTGTGAATTGGACTATATTATTGCAGACTTTATTGTGGTTTTTAACCACCTCGTGTCTGTAGCAATGTTACATTTTTTTTTACACACACAGTATTGCAAAATCTGCTTCTCTTTCTAGAAAATTACTTACAACCACCAAACAACTATATATTTTCTGAAAGCAGAAGCACTGTAGAATAAAATGCTGGCAGTTGCAATTGTTTATGTTGCACAATATTTGCGTAAATGTTTATCAAATCCCTAAATACATTTTAGTGCATACAAACGCAATATAATCCCCAATTTTTTGGTAAATTATAAAAGATAGGTTTGTTGCGAGTATATAGATACCGACCATGTGAAGTCTTAAAAATGAGAGGGTCCATGAAATAGTGAAAAACTATGGTACCCAAAATTGCCCATAGTGTTTAAAATTAACATCGAATGATGGCCTTAGAAAATATTGTCCCTACTATGATGTTTGCGGTGATTCCTAACATGTGGTGCAATCGCTGATAAAATACATGCACTCCCTATGCATTTGTTTTCATATTTGTGAGTGAGCAGGGTAACAGGGCTGCTTTATTTAAAAAAAATATTTTAATATATGTTATTTTTTAACACTTTTTTTTTCTTACCTTTTTTGCTATGACATAGGGGGCTAACAAGTATATAGGCTTTTTGGAGGGCCAGTATCTACAACTGGTTAAAATTAACCTAACCTGGCCTTAAAAATGTCTAAGGTAGCAGTACGGCTAAAGGCAAACACTTTGAATTTACATTTTCTAATGTTTTTTTTGTGTTCTTAATAAATCCTTTAAATCGCTGGTCCAGGTTGTACATAAAGTCTTTGCTTTTCTTAAGGTTGAAATTAAGCCTTGCTTCCTCTAAGAGCTAGGTCCCATTTCTTTGATTAAAATGTCAAATGCCAGAACCTTTACTCCCCACTTAAGTGCTGCCAATTGACAATTGAATGACAGAGAGTAGGGATTAGACAAGAATGCGTAGGGCTTAAAGGAGAACTATGAGGCGAGTGAAAATCACTCACCCTCATAGTTCGAGCCGACGTGTGACAATGAAACTGTCACACGTGGTCTCAATAGTTCGGGAAGTGAGCGAACGCATACCGTCGCTTGCTAACTTCTCAATCATCTCCCTTTAGAGAGCATTGACTGTCAGTCAGCGCTCCCCGCAGGGATCCCCCTCCCCCGCTCCAGTCATCCAGCGCTGAATGGAGGAACGGACAGGGGCGGGGCAGGTACAGCTGGCTCTGCCTCTAGGTAGGCAGAGCCAGCTGTCATTCACGCAGCAGGGTGGATCTCGTCAGCATTATCAGGATCCGTCCCGGCTGCGGCGGTCTCAGTATACTGCAAGCTGTAGCTCGCGATATACTGAGTTTTGGGTCATGTGAGTACGCTAGTATATGTCCTTCTGTGACCCTTAAGAGGACTATGGGGAAAAAAAACTTACCCCATAGTTCTCTTTTAAGCTTACCCAATGTACAGCTTGGAACTAGGATCCAGGGTACTTCACATGAATGCAAACACAGGTACTTGCAGTCATTTTGTTAGGCCAGGTCAATTTCACTGACTTCATAAAGGAAAGCTTCATCAAGTTGGGGGCTCCCAAAACTGATGCAGCATTGTATTATTTAAACTACTGATCTCATCTTGGAGCTTAGTATTCTGCTGTTTTAGTAACCAATTTGAAAGACTTGCAAGGCACAGACGGCCTGTATAGGTAATCTGACATAGGAAAAGGTCTGCAGCCATTGACTGAACCTCCACCCTAAAAAATACATCTTTAAGGGCTGTCATCTTCACTACTTTTGTAGTTACTATCTGTGCTCATAAACTGTATGCGTGTTCCAGGTCTGTGACTTCACTTTGACTAATATAGCAAAATATAGGCCTGTGCTGCTGGGTTTTACATTCCCAAGCAAAGCTAATAATGAAGTAAAACTGACTTGAAGCAGGTGAAATACAAGTTTGAAGCAGGTCAAATGTCCTGTCAGTGAATTCTGAATGATCTCAGAAGCATTTCAAACTGATGCCATCGATATAGGCCCTAAAGTAGCTTGGCTGTCCAGGCATATTTGCCTTTACCTAGGGTTGCACAGATACCAAGTACAGTACTCGGTACAAGTACGGGTACATGTACCGATACTTTTGAGCTCCAAGACTACACTAGAGAAAAATTCAAAAATTAGGAGGCAGCTGTCATTTGTAAGGAGCACACGGAGCTCCTGGGATTTGTACATCTCTGTTTTAATGTACGATTTTGTTTTTATAACTATAAATAAAGGGATGCACAGATACCAGTTTTGCGAGTACGATTACTGGTACTTGCCGAGTACTTATAAGTACGAGTACTGATACATTTTTGTTTATTGTCATGTGACAGTTTTTCTAAAACAATACAGACTAATGATTTCAGGACAGTGGTGGAGTGCCAGAGCCAGGTCCCAGCTGCAACCACTGCAACCCTGGTAGTTCTCATGAAAATGCCAAGTATCTGCCCTGGTACTCAAAAAGTATCTGTGCATCCCTAGGTCAAATATTTACCTAACATCTGACAGCGCTGCATTTCCTTATGTCAGATTCCCTTTAAGATAGCTAACTTTAGTGTGGACCAACTATTTCTGCTCAACAACTGTCAAGAGATCATTTGGAGAGATTTTCAGATGTGATGTGCCCCCCTCCTTTTTTTAAATTAACCAGACAAAATCTGATTAAACTGAACACATTCTGAATATGCCCGCTCACTATGATTTGTTCTAAAAGACAGGGAACATATAATAATGAATGAATAAAAGGGAAATATAGCTTGAGTCACACGATAGTAACAGCACATCTTTCTATTTTCCTCATTCTTTCGATACCAGTTCTGAATATAATTTCACCGTGCACTACATGGACTAAAGTTCTTATCAGGCTCATTATTTCATATGAAATGATGACACCTTGCCTTGTATAAAATAAATTGCCTTCATGCCAGGCAGTTTTGTTAATCAAACATTGCAGGACCCTTGTGCTTCTGGTGATTAATCAAGATACCGAGTCTTCTCATTAAATAATAATACTGCTGGAAAATCTGAAGTTTTCCTTCAAAATCCACCCAACAGTGATCTGATGAAGTATATACGGTAGGATAGGGTACTATAAAACACAATGATTATTAACATTTTTAGAAATCATGTACCCTAGTAATAAAACCCAGTAGTTTCAATATTTCTTCTGAGTTATATGCAATAACTGATTTTACATTTATTGAATTAACTAGCTATACCTCTCTTTGGTTTTGAATTTACAAGATAGAATATTATAATTTTTATACAGAATTGTATTTACCATATTGACACTCATAGGACTCATAAGATCTTTTTTTCTTTTCTTTTCCTGACCTCTGGACATTTTAGGTTAATCCAGTTTTTTCATTTATCTGGAAATGTTGCTTTTGGCTAGCTTTCCTCTTCATAGCTTCATGGAAATGGCCGCCTCTGTGCTTTGCAATGTATGCATATTACAAGTGAGTTCTCCACCCCCCACCCCCTATTCATTAGTATTCATAGTGGCACTCCCCTTCCCCAGACCGTGTATTGTGTACAAAGGCAGAGCTGGTGTTTACTGATCGTGTTACACAGAATCACAGGCAGGGGGAGAGCTGTTTACAGCCTGCTTTATATCTGCTCCATGCTGTTTGGCCTGTTTGATGCTACCGGAAGTATCGGTATCGGTACTTGGTATCACCGAGTACTGATAGATAAATATCGTTACTCATACTCAATACTGCAAAACCGGTATCAGTGCATCCCTATTCAAGAGTTAACCCTGTGAAATCTACTACTGTTCTAAAACATACCAATAAAATGAGACCCTGTAACTTGGGTTTTCAAAAGAGAAAAACATTTTCATATTTGCTTTCATGTATGATAATTAATGCATTTAGCAGCCTTAAATTTTCTTTGATACTTCTTGTACTGCCAATAATGAATACATTCCATGGTATCACAAAACATGTAAAAGAAAAAGTCCTTTTGTATTGGGACATTCCTATCTGCAAAACATTATATTCAAAACTCTCACCGTGATACCATTGGACGGGAATGGAATAATTTTCGGCATGGTGAGCAGTAAGAGAAATGTTACATCACTGAACATGATTTCTATGGTATTTGAAGACGCAGTGACAATGTATGTACTTGTATTAAAAATTGAGCCATTGTTTGCCCACATGTGGCATCTTGCACCAAAAGAGACTTTACAGAGTATAGGGTTTATGATTTCTTTATTTATATGTCATTTCCTTTTTTTGAGATTTAGTTTTAGACTCTGAGACAAAGAAACAGTAAGGATTGTCATTTTACGTGGCTGGACATCCCATTTGAGGTGCACTAGTAAAAAATAAAGTGTCTCTGTTATAATAAAAAAATGTTATAATAATAATACATTTAAAAAAGTAGCGTAGGACATGAAAAAAGGATGGTGAACACATAGTTAAACAAAATCAGTGAAACTCCAGATCAAATTATAAACAGGATACATTAAAGGGAATCCGTTCTACAGAGAATCATACAATTTATCAGGTAAATTTATCTACATGAAAATATTCAGGAGACTTTAAGATTCATTCAAATTATCCCTATTGATGTTGTATTGGGTCACTAATGCTGCAGTCTGCATTTTCTATTTAAAAGGCAAAAAGCAGTGTACACAGGTCAACAAACCACAGTAATAATTAAAAAAAAATACATGCTATGGTTTAAAAAAAAAATTATTACTGTGGTCAACAAACCACAGTAATAATAAAAAAAAAATACATGCTATGGTTTAAAAAAAAAAAAAGAAAAATACTATGTTAAAGGGAAATTCCAGCTTTTGAAAAGGTCTTAATTGGAGTGCTGACTGTGACTTTGAACATGCTTCTTGCAATACCTAAGCACTTCAGCTTATTAAAAGCCTGCTGGCAGCATGTTTAAAGTAACAGTTGTGTCATGATCTATGTTTTAGCATCCCCATACTAGAACTAAAGATTTCTTTAAAGGCTTGAAGCTTACTGAATTCTTTATAAATACTTTGCAAAGTCTTGCTTCACACACATTTCTCATATACAAGCTGATGCCCACGTGAACAAGGCCTAGAAAAAAAATCAATCACCAATTATTTGCTTTCATTTGTCTTACCTGTACTAAAAAAATAACAGTTGGAATCTCTTTGGTTTACAGTGGGCCTTTCTTTTGTACATTTTTCATTCTTGTTATTAGGGTTACGGATGGTCTTGATATTCGAGTTGACCAACAGTTTGACTCAAACATCAATAGTTCATGTGTTTGGCGCACTGCACAGTGCCTTGTGAAGCCTTGATTGGGTGAAGCAATGCACCTGACCACAGGTCAGGTACAAGACTTTACCCAATCACAGCACAGTGCACTGTGAGAGCCATGATCGGGCAAAGTAATGATGCCTAAAGTAATGGGCAAAGTAATGCTGACTTTGCCCAATCATGGCTCACACAAATAAGTCCTGTCAGGTGTCAGACAAATGTAAACAGTTGGGTGGTGTCACCACCAGCTCCGCCCAATTGTTTATATTTTGCTGGCATCTGTCAGAATGCCATTCTGCGGCTGGAGTTCGTCATGAGATGACAGGTTGGCAGGTGCCGGATTTTTAAAAATTATTATTTCTGGGTTTTTTTAATTCCGGCGAGTCGTTGTCGTTGTGGACAACGCTGGACGTAGTGATTGATTCTAGGATTATGTCGGTGGATCAATTGTTTTGTTTTTTTTAAAATAAAAGACTTGTCAAAATCATGTCTTTTCGGTTTTTTTTTCAATTAAAGGATTTTTTTCAAAAGTCTGGTGTATTTTTAAATTTTTTTATTTAGCCCTTTAGTGAATGGGTAGGGGTATAAGTACCCCTTACTCATTCACAAGGGGTTGTACATCTGGGTGCCCCTTTAAAAAGGGGTCCCCCGATTTGAATAAGCCTCCCTGCCCACACCCCACAACCAGGGCTCATGGGGAAGAGGCCCTTGTCCCCATCGGCACGGGGACAAGGTGCTTTTCCAGTGGTGACCCTGGAAAAGCACCCTCCCAGTGCCGAGGGCATGTGGCCTGGTATGGCAGGGAGGGGGCGCTCGCCCGTCCCCCACCCCTTTCCTGCCCTGCCAGGCCCGTGCTCGGATCAAGGGTCTGGTTAGCAATTTTAGGGGGGTCCTCATGCTTCCCCCCCCCCATTTTTGTGGGTAAGGTTCCTCCTTTAAATTCTTGGCAGACCTTAAAGGCCTGGTATGACTTTGAGGGGGAACCCCACGCACTTTTTTTTAAATGGGGTCCCTCCTAAAATTCCTACCACACCTTAAGGGTCTGGTATGACTTTTGTAAGGAACCCCACACTTTTTTTTCCTTTGATTTAAATGGGATCCCTCCTAACACTCCTACCGGACCTAAAGGGTCTGGTATTGTTTGGGAGAAGGAAGCGCACACTTTTTTTTTCTTTATAAATGTCACTTTTTGCTGCAGCAGGTTCTATGCATCGTACAGATTTGCCACTTTACAAGCAGTTTAACCTCTTGCCGTACGCCCGTTAAGAAAAAACGGACGGATGGCAGACTCGCATCAGTGGGTTGCCGTCTCCAGACGGCATTTTTTTCCTGCTCGCGCGCGCCCCCCTAGCGTGCGCACGGGCAGGAAAGACCCGCTCGTTTCTACAGCCGTTAACGGCTGTTTCACATACAACCGATCGGCGGCTCTATAGCCGCCGATCGGTTGTATGGCGTGATTTTCGGAGCACCCCCCCCGTTCGCAAGTGCCACCACTCCGCCCTCCTGACCCCTCACCTTTAATCTCGGCATCCGCTAGCCCATCTGCGGCCCGGGACCGGCTCGGGAGGGCGTCAGGAGGAGGAGGGAGGGAGATCAGCTCCTTGCTGTTCTCCCTCTGTAGTGTGAATGCAGAAGTGATGTGTATTACATTACTTCCGCATTCCACCTGTCAGTCATCTGGCTCCTACTGCCAGAGAGAAGAAGCTGATGAAGCAAATCTGTGCTTCATCAGCTTCTTTTGGGGTCTCCAGGTGACATTAGGGGTCTAGAGACCCCTAATGTCTCCATAAAGAGGACCTGTCAGTGTACCTGTGCTATTATATAGGGGGATGGTATCCCCCTATGTAATAGCAATAACAATAAGTGTAAAAAAAAATCTATATAAATAAAAAAAATTAAAGTCACAAGCAAAAACGTTGCATGCGCCAGCGCGCGAAAGTTCAGTCAAAGTACCACAGCGCTGAATACTGAAAAATGGCCTGGATGGGAAGGGGGTTTAACACCCCGGATGTCAAATGGTTAAGGGATTCCCCCAGGCACGATATTTAAAAGGAATTTCTCATTGTTATTGTTTCACTTTAAGCAATTGTAAAATCACTGCTCCTTTAAAAACTGTATTTTTAAAAGTGTTTTTTGCATTGACACATGTCCCCCAGGGCAGTACCCAAATCCCCATACCCGTGTTATGGCCAAAAACTTGCATAAAGGCCTTCAAAATGAGGACATTTTATTTTTGGTTCTGGTCCCATAGATATTCATTGAGTTCGAAGTTCGAGTTCAAACTTTTTCCATGTTGTAAAGTTCGAACTCGAACCGAACTCGGGTGTGTTCAGACCATCACTAATTAGGGTACACCTATCTATGATTTTACTATGTTTATGTTGGACAGATACAGTTTTCAGGGCATCTGGTAGAACCATACAAAAGGTGTGTGTATTGGAAAGCAGTGGTAGTTTCATTTTTTTAAACCGTTGCCATACTCCTAAACCCTCTTGTCCTCTTGTTGAACATGGATGCTTAGCACTTAAATGTTTGTTCACACTAGAAAACATGCATTACTTGCATGTTACTATTCATTAAAATGTATTGCTTTGCATTTTTGGGCCACATTCACATGCTAGCCATACAGCATACAAAGGGGGCATGATTTCTGCGCCCGGGAGTCATGCTTGTCTGCGTACTGCAAGGGGTAGCAGCCTGTTTATATCAATGAAAGGCTGACAAATACTGCAGCTGTACACACATCCAAACATTACATACAGGGATGGATGAGTGGCCCTAGATGCAGACAGTTTATGTCCAGGGCTGCTCATCCATTCCTTTATGTATTGTGAGCGCGTGTTAGATCGGCAGCAGGTGTGTGTGACCCCCCCGGATGGGTTCACAGCACAGAAATTAGGCACCGCAAACAAGGATTGCTTCGGGTGAAACACACGTGCAGTTTATTCATAACTAGCTACAAGAAAAGTTGAGCAAAACAAAAAAAACATGAAAATAAATCCTGGCCTGTTGGCCACTTTGTGCTGCCCCTAGCTCCCTATTCCATCAACTGCTACACAGGCTGTGTCTCACCACACAAAATGTGTTTTCCCTTTTTCACCACACAGGTCAGCAGGAAGCTCCCCAGTCTCTTCAGGCATGAAACTGGTTCCAGGGTGGAGCCGTTCTCTGAGCAGTCTGGAAGTTCTTATAGAGGCCCTAATGAGCCAGCTTCCTTCAGCTGGGCTCATTAACTCTACCATTCCAGCCTCCCAGTACTCCCTCTAGTGGAAAAAAATCTGCATACATCCTGAACCTGGGACACACATATATGCCATTGAATTGTACAGGGTGTGACTCAGAAATCACTCTCCTGTGTACGCTGTACAACCCTATGTGGTCATGTGACTGAGGCCTTAAATACTCCATATGCATTAATTTAAATGGCAAAATGCATATAAATGCAATGAAAATGCAGCTTTGTAATGCTACACAATGACAAACGTGGTATTGGAAAACTGCATGGAAATCAGCAAACTTTCATTTTTAGATTTCTGTTCCTTTAAATGTTTTACTCATATCAAGAAGCTGCTCTCCATTGGAATACTGCTGAACCTGGTATGCTGTTCCCAATTAATAAAGTTCATATAACTGAGGAAATTTCCTAAAAAACATTTCTGAAGTTAATGATAATGAAAGAGCAAAACTCTGAAAATAGCAGAGCATAACAAATTATGAATGTGCCTAATGGAAAAATATGATAGATTACGGTTATTAAACATCAAGAGTGATATATTGTTTTTATTTTTAATATATGTTTTCACTGCTTGTTAGCAATTGTACCTTTTTATGTCTTCATCAATCTTTTTCCACTACTAGTTGAATAATGTCTTAACAAAAAAACAGAAAGGCTACATGCCTGCTCATTAAACCTTAAGACAAAGTATAACCAGTGCATACATAGATTTTATTACACATATATACGCTCATTTAACCTTTTTTTGAAAGTTCTAAAGGCATGGCCAGTAAGCATCAAATCCAAATAGAATTATCTCCATAATTGCTCCCAAACAATATGATGAGGACAGAAATGCCAGAGGAAGACACATGTGACAAATGTGAGTTATTCCATTTTATACATAATTCTTCACATTATGAAAAAGTAAGCGAATAGGACTGTTTAGTGGTCTGTGGAAAGGGAATATTGAAAAAGAAAAGCAGGTAAGATATGGCCACTGTAATTACAGGATAGATAGTAAACAGTAAAATAGGATGAGCAATCTTATATCTGGAAGGCTTCCTTACAATGTGTAGGTAGCTTAGTGCTGGCAAAGGAAAAATCTGTCCCAATCCAGACCATTTCCAGAAACAAATCATAAAATTCAGCCAAATAGACAAAGTTGTAGTAGCTTTAGTACTGTATTTGAATCAATACTACATTCATGTCATTCACGCGCAGTAAGCTATTTGGTCTGCACCACTGCTATGCCTCTACACATCCATGTACACAGTGTAATAGCAGGCCTCATAGAGCCATTCCTGGCCTAAAAAAAAATGAGGTGTTGATATATTTTAATATCTTCAGTACTGGATATACTAACTGAGCTGCTCACCACTAATTTCTCAATTTTGAAGCATGAACAGGGGTAGTAAATTAAAATTCAAGGACGTCCAGTGAATAAAATTTACATTGAACAGAGGTCTGAATCATTCAGTTGGTGTCCCTACCATGGTCCACTATTTAGGCTGCATTCACACCAGCAGCTACACTTTAACACACAGCTGCTGGTGTGTGTTCCCAGGCACAGTGTCAATGCACCAATCCAGGTGCATCATACTGTTTGTCTATTTATTTTTTGTTAGAATCCCCCCCCCTTGTTTACATACATGTGCATGCCTTAAGCACACGTATTTAGCAGGTGCGCTTGCTGAACATCAGGGGCCTATTAGCCATCAGAGGTCTAATAGACCCCTGATGTCTCCATAAAATTGCATTCAGCAGGTTCTTTTAGACCTCTGATGTCTTTCCTGCTCTCCAGTGCTTGATAGTCTGTATACCCGACACTTCAACCGGCTTCTGACAGCTGAAGCAGGAAGCACTGAGAGTGCTTCATGCTTCAATGATCACAGAGCAGATCGGGGAACTCTCACTCTCCATCCTGACACTGTGTGCTGTGGTCAACCACAGCGGAGGGGGGTTCAGGGAGGGGGAGCAGCACAACAGCAGACTAGTACAGGTGATCTGGGTGGCTGAACAGCCACCCAGGTCACTTGTAGTTGTATTAACCAGCCCTGCCTGATGTAATTGAAGCGGAAGGAGGGCCTGTGCTGGGTTATGGCTGGCAGTGGAAACACCAACCAGCGCAGGTTAGCAATTGTGGTCTGGACAGAATCGCCACTTGGTCTATGTCCAGACCGTGGTCCGCCATTTAGTGGCGGCTGGTATATGCTCCATGAACAATTTAATGACAGGCAGAAACATTAATATGTTTAGTACTGAAATGTCTGTCCTTTCAGAGGTATAAAAGGAGGCTGCTGCCGAAACACCACATAAAATATTAAAAATGTTTACAGTGCTTTCTATAACCAAAGCACTGTAATTATGCATTGTTAGGTAGGCTGTGACCACAACAATTTGTTTCTGGAACAGCAAATTCATTATTTACCTGGTATTGATCTCCTAAAATTGCTTCCATCTATACATTGTTCTTGTTGGCATAACTTAACTCATTGGAAGTACAATAGTGTAAACATTACTGCTATGTGTGGTCATTACAAGGCTGCAGGTTTCCTCTGTCTTTCTCTACAATAATTGCACAATGTAGTAATATCATGTACAGGTTAGTGCTCTTATTATTAAACATTTATAGCTCAGACATATACCACAGTGCTGTACAGAGAACACTGAGCCAGTCACATCAGTCTCTGTACAGAGGAGCTTACACTCTAATGTGCCCCCACAGTCACAAACTATTGTTATACATTTATATAGCTCTGACATATACTACAGTGGTGTACAGAGAACACTGAGTCAGTCAGATCAGTCTCTGTACAGAGAAGCTTACACTCTAATGCCCCCCCCCACAGTTGCAAACTATAATTATTGTACATTTATAGAGCTCTGGCGTATACCTCAATGCTGTACAGAGAACACTGAGCCAGTCACATCAGTCTCTGTACATATGAGCTTACACTCTAATGCAGAATGGAACCAGCTGTAGAGGGGCTCCAAATCCCAGCAATACATTATACAGCAATGCAGAATAATATATGAGTTGCACTCAGGACTTTGTAGCGCACTGAACTCTGGATATAGTAATGCACTGGACTCAGGACTTAGTAATGCATTGGACTGAGGACTTAGTAACACACTTGACTCAGAACTGTGGGGGGCAATGATGGCTGTGCGGGGTTACTGGTGGCTGTGTGTGTCACAGAAAGTGCAATATTTCATCCAACACTGGGATAGAGAAATAGATTATACTAGGGAACATTACAATGTAATGCACCCTAGTATAATCTATTTCTCTAGTTAAATGAAATTACAGCACACTTATACACCTTATACACTGTAGTGTTACCAGAGTCTGGCACCATCCCAGCCACATGGTCCGAAGGGGGTGGGGCATGTGACACACAGTGGCCGCATCAGGAGAGAGGTGATCCTTTATACCGTCAGCATTGTATTCGGGGCATATACATTGCAGGCGGTACATGGGCCCCCGCAACGCCCCTAAAGATTTGGCGCCCGGGGCCACTGCTCCACTATGCTATGCTACTGGAGCGGGGAAGACAGCAGCAGCTGAGCACACTGACAGCCCTGGAGCCTCCATGCTGCCTGGCCTGCCGTATTACCTCCCTGCCCCCCAGCCCAGTCCGCCACTGTCAGTGGGCCCCCCAGCCTTGGGCCCTAGGCAGCCTCACCATCTTCACCGCCGGTAAATCCTCCCTTGTGCTCACTCACACCTTATGACCCATGAAGAACTCAGAGCGAAGTAAAGTGTTCCTATGATTCCTCTACAGTCCTGACCCACGCTGTATTATGTGAGTTGTTAACACATGGTGCTAAACATTGGGAGCAATATGTAGCTGGCTGCCACAGTGACAAAGTCTGATGCAGAATGCTCATGTTTATGAGTAGTAAACAAGAAGCTGTGTGTGTTTTTACAATGCAGAGTATGATGGCACTGTAGGAATACAGTAGATAATAGTAACCTTTTCTTAGGAGCTGAAAAGACCCCCATAGTTAGTTTGTTAAAAGGAAATATCATATCAAATAAAGGTTAACATGTAATAAATGCAAGAAAAAAAATCTGAAGATAATTTCATAACTCAATTTAACCTGCACGTAGCCCTTAAACTTAAAGCTATACAATTGGCATTTCCCCATACTTTACTCTTGACCCCACCCCTCCCTCTGTATCTAATCACTGGGTTAGTAAAAAAAAGAAAAAACTAAAAGCCCCAAAAATTCTTAATTAATCTTAATTTGTGGACATGTGACACTTCAGATCCTAAGTCTTTTATAATCTTAATTGAGGAGGGGGAGGGGTGCTTCCTTGGGTGTCCACGTCACTGTCTGGATGACATGGACACTTCCTATTGGCTGTCCAGTGGCAGGTTCCTCTAAGAATCTTGAAAAATGGAGCTGGTATCTGGAATAGGTGGCCAGTTGACTGCAGTGCTGTATCCAGTGGCGTAACAATCGCCAAAGCAACCCAGGCGACCGCCATGGGGCCCGAGGCAAAGGGGGGCCGGACCAGGATATCCCTGTGATCCCCCTATGTCATGTCAGGCTGCTGGCTGTCACTGGCGGGTGTGAGGAGGAATGTGTCGCTGTTAGATCACTGACAACCTGTCAGTGATCTTTGCAGCGGCGCGTTCCTCCTCACAGCTGTTGCTGTGTCAGTGACAGCCAGCAGCTGCGGTGGAGGATGCTGGACCCAGCATCAGCAGCGGAGGAGGAGGAGGGGCCCGCCGACGGAGGAGGAGGCGGGACCGGTGATGTCAGAGGAGGAGCCCAGCAATGGAAGGGGAGACAGGGCCCAGCGATAGAAGGGGAGACAGGGCCCGGGGATGGAAGAGGATGCGGGGCCCTGTGCAGAAGGAGGAGGCGGACAGCCGATCGGGGGTTAAAGGTAAGGGGTGTGACCAGCCCAACTGAGACCCTGCAGAGCCTATGGTGAGCTCTGCAGGTTCACTCTCAGGTGAGCTGCTTGGGGTCTTAGGTGGGCTCTGCAAGGGACGTAACTAGATATCACAGGGCCCCGTACAAAATTTTGCTATGGGGCCCTGTGATTTCTAGTTACGCCCCAGGCTGCATCCACTGATCATGACTCTGGGGCCCTGGAGTGGGACTTGCTGAGTATTAAAATGGCTTTAAAAAGTATTTATGTTGCATGGAGATGGGTTTTAATCATAACCTAACCAATAAAAGTAACTTTTAGCAAACTCCTAAAGGTTCAGTAGAAAAAATTCTGTCATTTCAATAAAACACAAATAACACTACCAATATAAGGTTAAAATGTATGCATGTTGAAATGTATTGCATGTGAAAAACGCACCAAAGGTTCGGCACCCATAATTGTGCACATCTAGAATAATGGGTGCTTATTACCTGGCCTAAATGGATAAAAGGTGAAATCTGGTTGATTGCCATGGGACACTGCACTATGGACATTATACTGTAATTGCACTTTACGATGTATTTTTAAATAAACCAGAACAGGTTAACAAACCGGAACAGCTTAATAAACAGGTATAAATGATACTAATGGTGAGGCGATAAAACCGGTACTATACCTTACATGATCTGGATCTGAATTAATTTATTCCTACAACCCTAAATCAATAAACTACCACTAAATCAAAAACTAAATATGCTCATAATATACAACTTTTCTCCACTGGAAGCAATGATAGTATACAACAGTGGATAGAAACTAATACCTTGCTCTCCTTTTGCTGTCAGATGAATAGTAGATTTTTGGATATTTTTTTGGCTCCAGTGATAAGCAGTGCAAGTAATACATTTGTTAAACCTCTTCAGCAAATAGCATTTATTGTTGTATTGGTTTGATTTACTCTAACCAGTTAAAGTGGGAACAGTTGTTATGGACTGCTTCACACATGTACTTTATCTCCATAAGTTTAAAGTAGAAATCTAATCAAACATCTTTAGAAGCTCTGTCCCATTTTCGGAGATTTCCCCATTTTATGGTCTTAGTGACCATGCCAATCTTATCATTAGTAATGAAGAAGAAAAATACAAACAAGCTTCTATCTCGCTCCCAATATACTAAAACTAGTGCTTTTGTTGTTTGGAAAGGCTGTCTCAATTCCTGTCCTGGTGATTATACTGGAAGTAGAAAAGAACTCCCCCGGACAACAATGGCAACCTGACATAGGTTATTATCTTTTCTCTATCCAAAGCTAAAGCAAGTTTTGGCTAGAATGCTACTTTAAATGTATAACATAATGTGAAATATGTACGTAAACATAAATGCATTTTTATGAGTAACTTGTACTGGAACATTTACTAAATAGGGTGTAAAAATTGCATCGATAAAGTATGAAGGAACATTTATTCTCACCTTTGAGTAATTGCACAACATACATATACATCAACATTAATATGACTATAACCTGTTTGTATGTGCCTTATCTCTAAATGGGAGATTAAATATTCTTTGCTCCCATGGAAGCAATGAAGCTTGACAATGTTCATTAAGCAGTTTTGGTCTTCACAGCTGCCAAAATTAAGTATGCTGCAGTTCTAAGACTTCAGCATATTTGCACATCTCACTCACATTTTCAATGACTGAATAATATAATGCCTCAGGATTATTATGTTGTTGCTTTCCCCTAGGTGCTTTACTTTATGATCATGGACAACCAACTGCATATGATAAATTACTGAATGAAATTTGATGTTGATGCAATTTTTTGTAGTTCTATGCTTTCCACATTGGCTTACATGCTTACTGATTGCCCACAAAGTGAAATCACCAAAGAAAACTTTGTTGTGAGTCTAAAGCATTTTGGGTATACTATATTGTGCTGTTATGTTAAACGTTAGGCAACACTACAGCATATTCTGTTATTGCAACAATTTGTGTAGTTGATGTTTAGCACCTGCTACAGTTGGAATCCATTTGTAAGGGCTGGTAGTTCCTTTATAAAAGCTTCAATCAAAGCATGTATTTTTTTTCCCCCTGGATTACAATAATCCATAAACTTTAGAGTTCATGTAAAGCATGCTACAATCTTTTTTTTTAGAGGATGACAGCACATGGTGTTGGAATGTTGCTAAATCTGCAACAAGAAATGTGTCATCAAATAACATCAGATCAGTAAGTAGTCCAAAGAAACCATAATCTTAACTTGAAAGGATAGCCATACTAATAACATTTGTAGTAAAATAAACCTTCAATGCAATGCAAAGGAAAAGGAATAGATATACCACCACCCCCACCAACACCTGATGAATAAAATATTGGAAGATCAGATTAATTGCCAGTTTTGAATCTTTAAGCAGCCACTATGGAAAAAGTGAAAGCAATGTGTGATGTAATTTTGACAGAAGTTAGGGAGATGCATGAGAAACTGGGGTTTAATCAAAATAAACAAAAGCCTATGGATTTACAGAGAACATCTCTCTGTTTATTATTAAAATCACAGAGTTCTGTAGCCAGGCTACAGCTAGCAGCATCAGATCGTAGAGAGATCAGAAACTGATCTGTGTAGTTCTTGGTCATTCTATCATTATGATTAGCCAGTCATAGTAATTGCACTGAAACTTTGTAACAGTAGCAACTATCCCTCTGCTTGAACAGCTTTGCATCTGATAAAGAGTGTTTAACAAGCAAAAAGTTCTAAAACGTTGCTTTTTAAATACATCTGTAAATAGAAACATGCTCCCAGCTCATATCTTCATTGAGGTTGCCTTAGATAGGTAGATATATTTTTGAAAAAAATGGGCAATGAGATATCTACACATCCACAAATAACTTTTGTATATTAAAAAATTGCTTCCAGTGAATGAAAATGCCCAATATCATGGTATAATATGGCCTAATTTGTACAATACTTAAAGTGGTGACATTACTTGTTTTTATGAAGTCATGTATGCCCACCCTTAAGGTGCCCATACACTGCACGATTCTCGTACGAGAATCGTGCAGTGTATGGAAGGCGTGCTACTGTACGGTCGCACGACTTTTGTATTTCGAGCATGTTGGAAACCCAGCCGAGAATCGTACGATTTTCGGCTGGTTTTTAACATGATCGATTGACAACTGCCGAATGGGTCGGTGTGCGCATGCGCACACTGCCCGTTCAGCATTGCAGTCATCGGAAGCCCGCCCCTCAGGGGGGCGGGCTTGCGATGATCGCAGGTAAAATCTGCCTGTCCAAGATGGGCAGATCGTACGTTTTTTTAAGTACTTTACAACCCTCGCAAGACAAAAGTCCTGCGAGGGTTGTAAACTGTATGGGCACCTTTAGACTTTATATTGGCTGGCAGTCAGATATCTTCCTTAAAAGAGCAGGCATTAAAGCAGAAGTAAACTGCTACACTAAATAAACAATTTTTGGCCACCAGGAGCATTTTCTCCATTGGTGACCAATTCCACGCATGTTTTCAACCAAGTTGAAAGAGCTCTATGTGTATTAATAAATAATTCTGAAAGACATTCACAAATCTTCATCATTGCACTCTAAGGCTCTACAAATATGAAGAACAGTTTTAAGTTTATTGACCACATCAGGTAAGTTAATGAAAAAATAGGTCAGCATTTTAACTAATTAGGTTCTAGTTAATATAATATAGATTTTACAGGAAGAAATTAAGGAAATATTGGACAATCTGCTTCACTGCTGATTGAACACCATTATTTATTCCAAGCAAACAGTCAATTCATCTGATGGTATCAGTGCACTGCTGCATAGTAGTTTAGTAGACTGCTAACCAGTCCTCATATGCAGTGTGCAGCATGCTCCCAACAGGACACACATGCTCCAAGGAAGTGTGGGTTCTCCAAACTTTGATTGACCTGTAGTTATCTACAAGTGGGTTAAGGGGCAAAAATACACGTCTCCCTATTTAAGTATATACACATAAGGAAGTATTATAATTCCTTTTTTGTTGCTACACGTACAAGAAATTTTAGTATTTCCCTAATAAGGCAGCCATGGCCTGTACATGGCCTGGTACATCCCATAAAACATGCTCTCATCACAAAAGTTTCAGTCACCCTTGGGTATATAGGGGTTAATGAGACCCTATCAGGTTACAACAAAAAATTAGCCCCCTGCAAAAGAAGAATTGTATTACTTCTCTGTATTCTCCCTTCCCTTCCTTCTAGAGTTTCAGCCTCCATCAAAATCTTTGGTATGCAAAACTGTGTCTGTGTCCCTTGTTGCATGCCATGGTTCTACCCTCTGACCATTGCATCACTACAGGACATAGCAGTGATGTAGAGCGTGGAGTGGAACCAAAGTGCACATGAGGGGACACCAACATCCAACACTAACAGAAGTTTTGGATACCAAAGAGTCTGATGGTGGCTGTAATGCTGGAAAGGAGAGAAGGTAGGACATATAAGCCTCAGAAGAAGTGAGTATAAGAGCTCTTCTATTGGAAGGACCTTTGATCTTGATTTTTGCAACAACAGGGTCACTTTAAGGTCCATTGTAATACAGGTAAGAAAGAGAGAGGGGAAGAGAGAAAAAGAGAACTCTGGATAGCACCTTAGTTTTACTGCTCTCTTTGTTTTATTTGTAACTTACCTGTTTTTACTACATTTTGGCATTTCTGAGTGCCAGGAAGGGTCAAGCATATCACAAAGGAAGGTGAACACTTTGCCTCGGGTATCACTTTTCCAGAAATAGCCATATTCTCAAAGAGCTTCAAATCTGAAGGCTGGCTTTAATAATCCTCTACATTTTTGTCAAGGGCCACTAGAGAGGCTTTGGGGTTGATTTACTAACCTTATAAACACACCACGAACATGTATACACCTCTGTAGTGTGTTCCCTCCCAGCATGATCTATGGGTGGAATCTAAACACCTTTACAGTGTGTACACACCCAGCAGGTGTGTTGTGCTGCTGCCCTGAATTGCAAGGTGATGTTGTGTAAATTAGCTCTATGTTGTGTTGCTTGCGTTGATGAATGCAGGAATGTAAATGCACAAGCTAACCATTTTTGTCTAAACTGTGAAGCAGCATTATATATGCATCATGTGCATGATTTTTCCAGATATGGCATTAGTGGAAATATGCTTATAGAGACTTTTTGGTTGATAAATACGCTTTGCTGTGTAAAAATCACACGCACCTGGTGCGTGCGTGTGTTTAGGTTAGTAAATCACCCCCATAGTGTCAAGATGGGACAACCTACTATTAAAAATCAAAGTTCACATGAATCAGTAAAGCACAGTCCAGCATTACCAAATAACATTGTTTTTTAGTCCGGCAGAGATTATTAGTTTGATAAGGGAATCAACATGAAGCAGATCTTGCTTATATAATGAGCAAATAGACACAAAAAATAAGCTTTTTTAAGTATTAACACATTTTGATAAGATAATTTGCATTTGGCCAAACCTTTGTAGAAGTAAAGCTAAAAAACCATCAGTAGGTCCATAGGTCCCCTTTAATTGAAACAATACAAGATTGCCTCCTTAAAAAGCCATGCACAGTAACTGATGCCACTTGACAGAAGATAAATACATATTGACAAATACGAGAGTGGAATAAGCATGGATTTTACATTGAATGGTACTCAGACTGTTAAATCAGGATAATTATGAAGAAAAAAAAATATTTTATTACACTGCTATTTCTCAACCCATGGCATTAAAATGTAGAGCATGTTGAGGCCTTGCAAATACAACATAATTATAACAATAATTGTGCTCATCATTTGAAACTATCATAGAAACATTCATCAGGCAATGAAAAGTTCATCAATAAAGTAACAGACACATTTTATGTACAATTAATTTCTAGTTGAATAAATCATCACTGCCATCTAGTGGCACAATATATATTTCTATATATATTTCTAGCACTACTTCTCTTTGCAGAAGTTTTGAAAATATCCCCTTAGGCATTTCCTACACTATTTATTGGCATAGTGGAAGTGCAAAAAAGTAAACATGATTTGCAAAAACATAGTATGTAAGCCCATAGAGACAAGTCACGTATAAGATAACTTAAATTATAGAATTGATTGACAAGTGATTAGACTGATTTAGTTAATTTAGTAAAAGTCTGATTGTCAATATGCATGGGTAATCGATTTTTATTTGATTTTATTTGATTTTAACCATATATGCATGAAAATGTATTAAGTTTTATTTAAAAAAAAAAAAAGGCTTTACTACACTCTAGTGATCTCTTGTGACCTGAAAATGGTCAGATGCCAATTCCTAGTCACTAAGATCAGCAATCAAACCTAATCTTTCAAGCTGAATAGTGATCAAACAATTCAGCTCACGTAGTGCCATATTGCAGTCCCCTTCAGCTGGCTCCAGGATTGGGAGAGAGGGAGAAGCCCCCACTGCCTTAATGGACTCACAACACCATAAGGTCACAAAGTGCTAGATTGTGGTCCCCTTCAGCTGGCTCCAGGATGGGGAGAGAGGGACACGTCCCAACTACCTTAGTGGACTCAGAACACCATAAGGTCTTGCAGCAACCCTGGAACCACAGGGAGACAGACCCCTTTTGATTCCCAAATGTAACCACCATACCCTCAGGCTCTGCAGAATGACACAATCTACCCTGCTTCCACCTAGCAAAATTGCACAAAGCAATTTACTAAAGGGCCCCATGCTCCTGATCCTCCCTCCCTTGACATTGTACTTGTGGATGGCACCACAAAGACTAGAGAGAGAAGAATTTTGCCTCCTGATCCAAGTAGAGCAAAAAAACTCCTCAGATCAGGAATCTAATATGCTGAGAACTGATTTGCGACACCTCTCGACAAGAGTGGAGTCACTGAAGGATGAGTCACAGAATCCCAAACAGGAGATTATGCAACTTCTTGATCACTTAACTGCACTTCAAGTCCCTCACTTTATAACTTTCAACACCACATCATTCAAATTGATTGAGCTCACAGAGCACTCTGTCCATGAGGTCCTCCCACAAGACCAAGGGATGTGATCTGCAGTACATACTCTGTCCCACACTACCACCTCAGTCACTACACTTCATGCACCATTAAGTAGCCCCGGACTAAGATTGATTTACTTGTTCATGCAATCTTCTCTCTGTCTTCAAATCCACAGTTCCGCCTTCTCCCATCAAAATCCTTTTTTGAAGGACCACACCTTACCAAGAACTACATTTCCAAGGAGCCTAGCCAGCAGCCAAATGGAATCCTCTCTCCTTCTGGTTGCTAGGGGCAGGTCTCAGTCCCAGGCTGCAACTGCAGCCAATCAGTGTCCTTCCCTGGCCCATCTCCTTTCCCTGCACTCTGCCAGTCCTTGCAGGAAGGGAACAATGAGCTGCAGCTAAGAGGGAATGTTCTGCTGCACGGCTGAAAGGGCCAACAGTGGGGCTACACCTGGTATTACACTACGTACCTCCCCATTTTGCAATTTATCTACTATACTAATGTTCCACCCCAAGTGACACAAGAACAATGTTTCGATTCAACAACCAAATTTAAATCTAAATCATTAAGTGCTGTTACACACTTTGGCCCATAAGAAATGTGAAGACACTACTAAACCCATTATTTTCCTTCTCCCTCTAGGTTTCTGATATATTGTCTATTTTTTCTTTATCTCATAATAATGGGTCATAATGACCTTTTAATTTTCTGTAACATGCAATATGTGATCATTGATGAAACTTCTGTCATCATGTTGTTCTATCTGTCACATCTATATGTGTTCCTGTTAGACATGTCACTGGCAAAACATTTCGTTTGTTTAGTTCCGTTTTGGATTCATAATTATTTATAGGGTTATTCACTTACCTGCCGAAGGATCTAGCCATAGCCTTGGCTGATCCTTTGGCTCGCTTCAGCAGCCGGAGCCCTTCGATTTAGTCGGGCCATTCACAATAGCCAGTACAACAGCCGAGCAGCTCAGCTGAACGCATATGCTTCGGCTCGGCTGAACCGTAGTCACAGCCAAAGCATGGAGAATGGTCTCCCCGCAAATGAAAACAGCTGGGCGGAGTCAGTGGTGATGTTACGGCTTGCTCCGCCCAGTTGTTGTCCTTCAATGACAGACCAGCGTCCTCAGGTTATTTGAGGTCACTGGGCTGTCATTTGTTTTGATATGTCTGGGACACTAGGCTGTCATTAAATCACAACCTGGGCGGAGTCAGCCATGATGTCACAGCTGGCTCCGCCCAGTTGTTGTCCTTCAATGACAGACTAGCGTCCTCAGGTTATTTGAGGTCACTGGGCTGTCATTTGTTTTGATATGTTCGTGACCTGCGGGCAGACTGTTAGGTGCTGGACAAATGTACACAGTTGGGCAGAGCTAGCAGTAATGTCAGACTTCTGTCAGAATGTCATTCTGCGGCGGGAGTTTGTCGCATGCGGAGAGGTTGATGGGCGTCCTTTTTTTTTTTGTATTTCCTATTTATTTATTATATCTATTGTTTTATATTGCCGAGTCATCGTCGTCATGGACAACGCTGGACTTGGTGATTGACCCTGGATTACGTCGGTGGATCCTTTTTTGGGTTTTGTCTTTGTCTTTTGACTTGTCATAAACCTGTGTTTTTTTTCAATTAAAGGATTTTTTAAAAAGTCTAGCCTCTTTTTAAAAATGTTTTATTCAACCCTTTACTCACTCACAAGGGGGGGCGCATCTGGGTGCCCCTTTATTAAAGCACCCTTCCAATGCCAAGGGCATGTGGCCTGGTATGACAGGGGGGACGCTCGCTCGTCCCCCCCTTTCCTTCCCTGCCAGGCCTGTGTTCGGATCAAGGGCCAAGTTGGAAATTTTAGGGGGGACTTCGTGGTTTTTCCCCCCCCTATTTTTGGGGGTGGGGATCCTCCTTAAAATTCCTACCAGACCTTAAGGGCCTGGTATGACTTTTGGGGGGAACCGCACCCGTTTTTTTCTTATTTTTTTAAATAGGGGTCCCTCCTAAAATTCCTTCAAGACCTAAAGGGTCTGGTATAGTTTGGGAGGGGACCCCTCGTTGTATTTTTTTTTTCTTTTCTTTTCTTTACATTTTTTACATTATTTTTATAACATATTTAGTTTATATTTCTTTTTTTAAATTTTTTTATTTTGCTCGCTACCTCGGAGGTACCGAGCAGAATATTTGAGCCAAATGCTGCTCGGCGGCTTTTGGCTATTTACTCACTGCCGTTCAGCCCCTATGAGAATAGGGGCAAATGGCAGCGAGTGAACTGCCAGAGCTTTGGCTCAGCCGATCCAGATGTCGGATTGGCTGAGTCGAACTGCTTCTGCAGAGCATGTTCGACTGACCGAAGGCAGCCGATGTACGTCTGATTTTAGCCGATGAACGGCTGAAATCAGCCGTACAGAGCCAAAGTGAATAGCCCAATGGCATTCGGCTCAGTTCACTTCGGCCCGGTTATTCATTCGGCTGCCAACGGCAGCTTAATGATAGAGATAGATAGAGGGGGCACCCATATCAAAAAGGGGGCACCCAGATGCCACCACACGCTACGTGAATGAGTAAGCGGTATTTGTAACCCCTACTAAGTAAACACAAATAGTAAATAAACATACTACACAAATTTTTTACAATTTCTATATTAAACACAAAAAACAAAAATGTCCCATGATGCCAATCCCATTTCTATCACATTGTCCAGGGATGCAGATTGTCCTGATCCTGTAATCGTGATACCCGCAAACCCGACAACTTTCTCTCTTAGGTACGCTCCTCTGTGGAAGCAATAGCCATCCTGCTATTGGCTATTTCAAATTATATTAGCCAATAGTAGGATGGCTATTGCTCCACCCACTGCCTTCTGTCAATCAGCAGAGGAGCGGACCTGAGAGAAAAATGTATCTTTCAGGTCCTCTCCTCTGCGCATTGACAGAAGGCAGTGGGCGGCAGCAATAGCCAGCCTGCTGTTGGCTTTTTTAATTTGCAATAGCCAGTGGTGGGCTGGCTATTGCTCTGCCCAATGACTTCTGTCTGCTGATTGACATCAGGCAGTGGATGGAGCAATAGCCATCCTGCTGTTGGCTATTGCCACTTGAAATAGCCAATAGCTGTCTGGCTACAGATTTCCACTCCTTGTTCTATTCCGAATAACATTTGGGAAACATTTCGGATGCATCCGAATTTTGTTATCAAACATTCGGATACGTTTAGAGTCGTTATTTCTGTCATTCGGAAATTCGGATGCATCTGAATGTCCGAATATGCAAAAATCTGTACGAATGTCAATTCGAAATGAAACAAATCGTGCATACCTAGTTCCTGTTTACCTTAAAACCAATAAAAATGTATAAAATAAAAAGTGCATTTCATGATGTATTAATAAATAAAGAGCTGCAATAATGCTTGACTTTTATATCTGTCTTGAGTTTAGCCTTAAAAAAACTGTATGCTGTGCTGTCAGAACAAAAACCTAGAAGCACCTACTACGTATGAAATTGTGTATGAATGCTGGCTGTGAACATATCTGAGCATATGCACCATGAAATCTCCAGCACAGCCTGCATTATGGCCCTTTCTTTTACTGTGTTATCACAGTCACATTAAACAGTTTCAATGTGCACTTCATATGGTTTATTCCTGCATGAAATGTGCATGTAAAGTGTTCTAACATCAGTCGGATGTGATAACCTCTGTAGCCATTATTGACAGAAAAAAACTTATTTTACTAAGTTAATGGCATACCCAAATAGCTAAGTCTGCTTCAGACCATGATGATCCTTGCAAATGTTATTGAATCTGAGATATATGTGGGCTTTTGAGACTGTCTGCCATTTTCACAAAAAAGTAAATTACATAATGCCATTAAATTATACATCTCTGACGTGTAACCTGACCTCATTATCAGCTGCAAATCTGCAGCAGTTGGATAATGGAGAGCAGCAATAGATAAAATGTGAGATTGGACCTTATCAACTGCCCCTTGGGTCTAAATACATTTGTAAAGTACTTCTAAATGCAACCCTTCATCCACTTTATCTTTTAATGATTTTTTTAATTCTCAGTTCCATCCATGTGGATCTCGGATAAAAAAAAAGGTCAGCATCAAGGTTTTTTTTTTATTTTTGTATTACAGCATTTCACTGAAGGTGCTGCCAAATAATTGTTGCCAGCAGTGGATGAAAATAACAGAAGCTTTAAGAGACACACCAATTTCTGCCCGATTAAACAAAGTTTGATATTGTTTGTATGAGATGAATGCCAACTAGCAAAATATGGATGGGGAAAGTTAGAAAATGTTTTGGGAATTTCTAATGTATGAGAGATAGTTAAGGCTCCTTAGGGAAACTTACATGACATGCAAATTGATGTAAATGCACTTAATAGATCAAGAGCAGATCATCAGAGCTTCTGAAACTTCCTGAAGGAACAATCAGAAGCCTTTAAGGATAGTCAGCTTTAGGAATTCTGCTGGTTCACATATATGCATTATTTTCAGATTAATAGAGCAACAAACATTTTCTATGACTATAAATGTTCATACTTTCAAACAACTCAGCTGTGAAGTTCTGTAACAGTAAGAAGAGTTCACAAGATTCACAATATTGTTCCAGATCTGTTTTATGTGTGATGTGTTAGTGCCATCCCTTAAGCTAGACGAATCAAATGGCTTGAGTTACTGTTATACTGTTAATGTGGAGTATCAGAAGAATCCACAGAATGTTCTGACCATCACTGAACAAATGCCAAAGGTTAAAGCGATGTACTGTATATTGAACAACATTTCTCCTCTGATGTTGAGACTAAGAACTTCAATAAAGCTTAATAAATCCCAACAGTGCTGAGTCCCAGAACAATTAGGTATATTGTGTCCGTTGCTAACCCTACACAGAGCAATGTGGAGGTGGTGGTTAAGAAAGTAAAAAAAAAAAAAAAACTATTGCGGGATTTCAAAATTGAAGTTGCTAGGTTTGGGGGATAGACAGAGGCTACTTTAATTATAACATCGAACAAGAGATTCACTTACAATTATACCAGTGTTGGGCAATGCATAAGAACGTGTTCTACGATTAAATGAGTTTGACATACTAAAGGATATGGGCAGTTTTATATAAAACTGCAGGACTGCAATGGATACAGTGGGTCCTGAATATTAAACTGAACTTGCTTCAATAGAGGATCCCTTCAAGTATTTATCAGTCCTAGCTCTAGTACCTCTGTGGGGGTTGACAGGAGGCCGTGCTAGGAAAGTTTCTAGCGAGGGATGGCCATCCTGTCTATACGCTGCTCACACTATCTCCATGCACAAGGGCCGGTTCACACCATATCCAGTGCATTCCGGCACGGTTCGTGCCCGGAACGCACTGGATCGAATAAACCAAGCCTCCTGTGTTCTGGGGTGGGAGGGGGAGTGGTGGGTATTGCACTACTTTTTGCAATCGCACCACACTGGAACGGAGAACGAACTATGGCGGAATGCACTGGATATGGTGTGAACTGACCCTAAATGCTGTTTCACATGCATAATGTAGGCAATTTAGTTGAATTATTAGCAGCATATGTTATATATTTCCATTCCTGTTTCATTTAAGAGAGCCCAGTTAAATGCTCACGCCTTTGTATCTCTTTATTGTCTTGCATATCCACATATGTTTATATTTTTACTTGTAAACATGTTAAATATCTTTTACTGTGCTTACTCTGCTATGCTGCTTGAAAGTCTATGGAAATGGAGGCAATATCTATCTGGCTGTATATCTATTTCTATTGCTTCAGCTAGGCTTTAAGCTCCACTTATCTTTTTAAAAAAAGAGCAAAGTTGAACAGGTCATTTCTAATTGCTTAGTAGATTGAGCTTTACCTCTTGTTAGCTGTTGCCACGGTTTCAGCAAATTGATTATAATGTGTTGTAAATACGGCTTTGGTAACAAAAGCTTAATCTCATGCTATTAAGCATGTACTTATGAATACTGCTACTGTCGCAGAGAGCGTAGTTCAGTTTGAAGACTAATCTTCTTTTTGTTTTGACCACTATAGAAATAAATAGAAATATATTGTGCATAGCCTTCTTAATTTAAAAAAAAATATATTCTCTCCAATGTTACAAAGTTAACTATAATAAATGACTCCATTTGCAGGAGACACCAATACTTTTATCACACTGCATCTACATTATTAGTGGAATGCAGAGTTCATGGAAGTCAAAGCTTACTCAGATTTATAGAACGAGTGTTAAAGTGACACTAAACTCAGGAGTTAAACCTTAAAAATACATTCAGGTACCCTATTAACAAAAAATTTATCTTTTTTGTGTATCACTCAGTTGTAGATCATCAAATCATCTCAGAATTGGTGCTGACACTGTCCTTCCTTCTGGAGGGTGGCTACTTTTGTTCTCCACGGTCCCTGTGTGTGTTGTAAAGTAGCCATAAACCACTCCAAACTCGCTCCTGTGATGGACTAGAATCTCAGGTTTAGTTTTCTAATTTGTAATGAGGTTTGTATTGTGTGATACACAAATAAGATACATTTTAGTTAATAGTTAAAGTGACATTAAAGTCTAAATTCCCCCCCCCCCCCTAATGTTAGTGTAAGCACTTATCTTAAATGTTGTCTCTTAATCCGATCTTCTTCTTTCCTGTCGTTTTCAGCCTTCTCTCCAGCGTTGCTGCGGGTCTCCAATCCAGCGCTGACTCCTCTGTGCTTGCAGGAACTTCCTGTTCCATGGTGTCTGCAGGTGAGTGCACGCTGTTCATCGACTTACCTTGTGTCTCTCCTCATCTCCCGGATGAAAATGTGAACTGCGCATGCGCCCGCCCTAAGATTTATTCAGATTTTTGGACGGGAGCGTGCGGCGAAGACACATGTAAGTTTAAACCTGTTTCAAAGGTTTTTTGTTTTTCAAGTTTTTGTATATATCTACTGCTTACTAGCAGTAGATATATGCAAAAACACCTGAGGATTTAATAACCCTTTAAGGTACTTGAATGCATTTTTAAGACTTAGCTCCTGAGTTTAATGTCACTCTAATGGACAGCTGGGTAAAGGGTTTGTGGTTACTGCCTTATTCACACCTTAGCTGCCAACCATTTTAATTATGATAGTATTGACACATTTGTGCATCAAAACTGAATACAATGGGTATCTAACCCAACAGACACAGTACGTCAAGTAATATTTTGTTGCACTATCCTTTTGATGCCATAAAAGAGGGGAGAACTGCCATACCAGCATGCATGTGGATTCAGTTACTAAAGGTGTAGAGATGGTTCACTAAAGGTGGTTATACTGTATGTGCTAAAGATGCAATGAGGCTGATTTGCTAAGGGAGTTGAAAATGTTCACACAATACATTATGTAAATATTTGCTTCATTTATCCAATCAGATGTAATAAATTAAGTCAACAGGAATTTGCTTTTCACATGATTGGATAATTTAAGTGAATAGTTTATTTTGTGAAGATTCGACATTGATTCAGTAAATCCGTCTTTCTGTCTTTTAGCCCCAGGAAATAGGGCCTGTGCAAAGAGAATGTGTGGCAGCAGAAGCTCACAGCCTATTTCCTTGGGGCCCAGTCAACGCCGCATCTTCAGAAAGGCAGCCAGGGCTGCCTCATTGTGAACATCAGAGAAGCAGAGGGGGTCAGACGAGTGACATAAAAAGATCAACACCAACGCTGTTTGTCCATGTAAGAGATGCTGTTGCTTTACAATGCATTAAGCACAGAGAATGAATGTACAGCGGTTTTATCACTTATTCTGTTTTCTCCCCCTGAGAAAGGTGAGTTTTTACTTTGTTATTTCCTTCGTTGTACATGAAGTGAACTTCCTTGAGTGACAGCTCCCAATTATTGTCCTTCATGTTTGTCTCATTGGTAGCAGTTACAGACCACAAATAGTAGGTAGTCTGAAGCAAAGATACCAATACAACTAAGAAGCATAAGTCCAAAAACACAGATTTCAAATGAGCGTAGAGTTGAGAAGCAATCCTGAAGGTCAAGAGCCCAGGTAAGCTAGCCTCATTTTAAAATAGATTTTAGACTCAGTGTACATGTTGAGCAAGACAGAGAAGTACAAGTGCAACAGGGCTGTTTAAATTAGCAATTAACATGCTGGAAACTGTTTATTAGCGATTGAAAAGTCCTGTTTATGACTTTTGAATAATATTACAACATTTTCTAAATAATAGTGATGCTTTTCCCTAGCCTTTTGATCCTTTTTAAAGAAATAACAACAAAGCATATAACTCATAAAAGCAAATACAACAAAACTACAATGCTGCAGTTCAATGTGGAAAAAAGATTATAGTCAGGTTTTAAAACAGAATACATAATGCTTATTAACTGCTTAATCTCTTCCCCTGATAATCCTGCAGCATCACAATACACTTAGACCATTTTTCTTGTCTGCCACCTATAATGCGCTCTTTCTTGTGCTGCACTGTTTGTTGATTGAAATGAGATATCATCCCACATACAAACTAGTTAAATAAATGACTTGATAACACTCTGTAGAAAATACATTTCTTTTGACTCTGGGGAGTATTTTGATGTCTCCTGCAAACTCTTGCTACTGAAGCTCATTCCCAAAAGTCCAAAGCTTCTGAGATGCTCATTACGTGTTAGAAAAACAGAAACAATTGTAGCTAAACTGTGAAGCTTGTTGCTGAAGCAGAACATTGTCTGCAGTGGTGATTTGTTAATAGAAACTGTCAAAAAAGTAAACAAGTGCTGGAGGCAAAGTAGCCAGTTATTACCTTTACAATTTTCGACACAGAAGAAAAGTTATTTCCAGGAAAATACACCCAAAGCACACAATAGTTTGGAAATGCACAGAACCTTTAGTAAATATGCTGCCAAAAAGACGGCATCCAAATAAAGTTTATAAAATGCTCTAAGCACAGATGTGGCATTGTTATCAACAATGCTGTTAGCCAGAAATTTCTAGACAGTATGTGTAAATGGAAGATAAATGCTGCTTTTCAGTAACATTGTCACTACAGTAGACATGATTTGTCAGCGTAATCCTAGAGTGGTGAATACCAAGAGCATCTGAAATAAAAATGTTTGTGTCACCCATAGCAACCTGTATGATTTTCTACACTTTAGCAGAAGAACAAATGCATGTTCAGCTGACCTGAAGTGCAGAAGGACTTTGACTCAGCTGATCCAGCATCTGAATCGGCTGAGCCAAAGTTTCGTCAACTCACTTGCTGCTGTTCGCCCCTATTCTCATAGGGGTCGAACGGCAGTGAGTGAATAGCTCAGCGGCATTCGGCTCGGCTATTCGGCTCTGTACCTCCGTGGTACCGAACAGAATAGCAAATCTTGTAAGAAGTAAAAAAAAAAGTTGAAAAAAAGATTTTTAAAATGTAAATAGTGAAATAAAAAAAATAAAGATTAAAAAAAAATAATAATAATAATAAAACAATTGGGCGTTTTAGCAGTGATAGCTAGCTCCGCCCAACTGTTTCCTGTTGGCCCGCACCTGCTAGAGTCTTCTATAGCAGCCCTTCGGTTCAACAAAACCGAAGGGCTCCGGCGGCTGAAGAGAGCCGAAGGATCAGCTGAAGCTACAGCTGGATCCTTTGTGAATAGCCCCCTTAGTTTCTTGCAGAATCAGCTGGCCTCCTGAGCTCTGGCCCTGATATCCTTTTTAGGGTGGCTCCTTCCACTGCAGGGTCATAGACTTGCTCTGTCCCTTTGTTTACATTCAGAAGCAGAGCTGTCATTAGCAGCGAGTAATTAGCGAGAGCAGATGAGAAGCACACAGATTTAGATAATTGCCCCTGCCTGCAGACCCTCACAACCACCAGGTCAGGATTCTAATTTGACTATTTTTGGTTGAGAGGACGCACTGGGGTCCCAGCATGCATTTTTGGTTGCTGGGCCTCCAGTGCGTCCCTGCACCTTATTAGGAGGAATTGGCTACCTCCTGGTACACCTGCATGCAATTTATCGACTGCATTAATATGCTCACACACATAGAGTTAGGACCACACCTTGCAGAGGTGCCTTGGCGCGGCAGTGTGGCTTCTACATATTTTTGGCCAAAAGTTTGTGCAACTAAAACCTCCGATTTTAACGCATACTGTTGACAGGGCAATTTGTTTGGTTGCAGGCTAGCTGGCAGGTGAGCTGGGGATTTTCTGTGTTTTGTATTGTGGGGAAGAGGCCTTTGTCCTCATCAACATAGGGACCCTGCCCCATGTTGAGGGCAAGTGGCCTGGTATGATTCAGGGAAGGGGGGTATCATGCTTTCCTGCTCTGCTGGGCTGCTGCTCGGCTCAAGGGTCTGGTAAGGGATTTTGAGGGGACCCAATACTTTTTTTTTCCGGCATGGGGTCCCCTCTAAAATTCCTACCAGACCTAAAGGGTCTAGTATGAATTTGAGGGGGCCCCACACTGTTTTTTTCGCTATTATTATTTTCACGTAACAACATACTAAACTCCATCCAAATAGATTTGAATTGATCCGAATTCTGAAAATGAATATTGAAAATATTGAATATTGAAAATAAAATAATGAATATTGAAAAGAACCGATCTTCAGTAAGCTGAAAAAGAAATCAAATGGAAACTAAACTAAAACAAAATAAAATGTTCAGCCATGCACATGTGTCGGGTCCCGGTCCGGGTGGCTCCATGTCGGGTCCCGGTCCGAGTGGCTCGTCGGCCATATCGGGTTCCGTCCCGCGGGACGTGCCGTGTCCCGATCCAAGCCGCTGTGCGGGGACGCACACGGCGAGGACATCCCATCGGCACCGTTAGGCCACGCAGGCACCCTGTGACCCAGCGGGATCCGCCCCATACGGCGTGACGGCGTTGCACTGGCGTGCGCGGGTGATGTCATCACGTTGGCGCACGTGCAGTGTAACGTCCTAAACCTATTTAAAGCCCCACAGGACTGGGATTAATTGCTGAGTGATTATCAGCCAGCACCAGTCGTCTTGATCCTTGCTCCTGTGTTACCCTGTTACCTGGCATTCTCCCTGACGCTTCTTATTGATTATCCCTCTGTACTACGCTGCCTGCCTATTACCGACCCGGCCTGCCCCTCGACTCTCCATTGGATCCGGCATTGTACTTCGTTGCCCGCCTATTACCGACCCGGTTTGTCTTCTAACCTTCCCACTGGTCTTCAGTACACTCTCCGCAGGGCTGCCTACTCTGCTGAGCCACCACCTGCTGCCGATACCTGGTACCCTGATTCGGCACCCGTGCACCCCCTGCCTGAGCACACTGTCTCCAACCCCAGTGATCATCAGACGGGGTTGCAAGGGAGGTCCTCCTCATCATCCATTGGAGGAATTCCATGGAGGAACTCCATGGAGGAGGCCTCCATGGAGGAACTCTGCCAGCAAATTGCCTCCCTTACTGAGTCGGTACGGGGACTCCAGGAGGGCTATTTTTAGCTAGAAGGCCGGCTGGAATCCCTGGCTCGGGTTGCCCCAGCAGCACCAACCCCAGCCCCAGTTGCTCCAGCCGAGGTAGCTCCAGTACCACCTGCCGCAGCCGCCATGGCTCCGCCTCCAGAACCCCGTGTGACGGCACCAGATAAGTTTTCCGGCGATCGGAGCAAGTTTCGGGCATTCCGGAACGCATGCCCTATTTTTTACTTCAGCCCCGCACCTTCGTTACAGAACAAACCAAGGTGGGGTTTATGACCGCCCTCCTGCTGAACGAACCACAAGCCTGGGCCCATCGTCTCCTGGAACTGTCTGACCCACTCCTGGAATCATCCAAGGGGTTCATGGATGCCATGGCCTTACTGTATGACGACCCTCATCGGTCCTCCTCCGCCGAGACCATTCTGGTCTCGCTTCGCCAGGGTCACCGGCCAGTGGAAGACTATGTGGCAGAATTTAAGAGGTGGGGTTCGGACACCAATTGGAACCAGGCAGCACTCCGCTACCAGTTTCGCCTAGGACTATCGGAGACCCTGAAAGATGAATTGGCTTGTGTTGGAGTGCCAGATGTTCTTGACGAACTCATCCTGCTTGCCATCTGGATCAACCAACGCCTGAGAGAACGAAGGACGGAGAGGGCTGGCCAGCCCTGGCCCACCTGGATGCTGCCATGGGTCCCAACACCCATGTCAACTTTTGGGTCCAACCACCGACCGGCACCATCAGGAGGGTTTCCTGAACCTTCGGAACCTATGCAGATAGGGCTGCTGCGAGCTCCTCTCACCCCTGGGGAGAAGGAGCGACGACGCCAGCTGGATCGGTGCCTGTACTGCGGAGGCTCGGGGCACTATGCACGGACCTGTCCCGCTATTAGGTACCTGGTGTTGAGGCCGAAGGTATGAGGAGGCTCCACTTGCACCCCGTGTCTTGTGGCCTTTGAGATTGGGGACAAAGGCCAGGCGGACAATGAGTGGCACGAGGGCTTTTGGTAGATCCAGTAATCGATGTCAAAACAAGCCGGGGTCAATAGCCAGGAGATCCGATGCGGTACAATAAGGAGCAGGCAGAAGAATATCCAGAAAACAGTCCGAGGTCAATAAGGCAGGCAGCAAGCAAGGATAGTCGGCAAAACAGGAACGAGTCACAATCCGGAGAGATCAGGAGAATACAGGATCAGGCAAAACAGGATACACGGAGCACACACAAACTGGAAAGACAAACCAGCAACTAGTAGGCGTTTGAGCTGGGTTTAAATAGGGCCGTGAATCTATCTATGACGTCACTTCCTGTGCGCTACTTGGCGCGGATTTCCGCACGGCACTGCCGACTGCGCACGCGCGTGTTTGTTCTCAGCTGCGCCTGCGTGTGTTTGTTCTCAGCTGCGCATGCGCAGAGCGGTACTTTTGCTGACACCCGCCAAGAACCGTAAGTGCTCACGCGCCAATTCCATGTCTGAAGCTAGAGTGATGCGGATCTCGTCTCATCTTGTCATTCCTGTGTCGTTACAGCTGCCAGGGAGAGTTCTTCATACCCAGGCCATCCTTGATTCTGGGGCATGCAGCTGCTTCCTGGATCACAGATTCGCCCTCCAGCATCAAATCCCCCTGCAAACCAAACTCCAGGAATTAGTCATTCACCTGGCAGACGGCAATCCTCCAAGTTCTGGACCTGTTAGCCAGGAAACCATTCCCATTCCCGCTACAATTTCTCCCGGACATCACAAACTCCTCCGTCTAGACGTCATCTCATCGCCTCTGTCTCCAATCATCCTGGGAATACCGTGGCTCCAGGCTCATAACCCACACATCAATTGGGATTCCGGAACTGTCTCCTTTACTTCGGCCTACTGTAAACAGTACTGTACTCATTCAGAGGGGCCCCGGGGCCTGTCTCTCTGCCAGCCAGCTCTGGATCCCGAACTGCGTCCAGGGGGTTCCCCGTGTCTACCATGACTTCCTTGATGTCTTTGACACACAGAAGGCAGATACGCTTCCACCACACCGGGCCTGTGACTGCCCCATTGACCTGCTACCAGGCGCGGCGATCCCCTTCGGGCGCATCTTTCCCCTCTCGGAGCCAGAACTGGACACTCTCAGGGAGTACATTGAGGACAACCTAAAGAAAGGCTTTATTCGCCCCTCCACGTCCCCGGCCGGAGCCAGAATCTTCTTTGTAGAGAAGAAGGATCACACCCTGCGTCCCTGCGTGGACTACTGGGAACTGAACAACATCACTATTAAAAACTGCTACCCCCTTCCATGAATTCCGGAGTTGTTCCAACGACTCCGTTCCGCAACGGTTTTCACCAAACTCGATCTGCGGGGTGCCTACAATCTTGTTCGGATCCGGGAGGGAGACGAGTGGAAGACGGCCTTCCGTACTCGATTCGGGCATTATGAGTACCGCGTCATGCCCTTTGGGCTATGCAATGCCCCAGCCACCTTCCAACACCTGGTGAACGATGTCTTCGGAGACGTTCTGGATCTCTTCGTCATAGTCTACCTGGATGACATTCTCATTTTTTCAACGTCCCTGAAACTCCATCGCCACCACGTGGAACAAGTCCTCAGTCGTCTCCGACAGCATGGATTATCTCAGCCAGTGGCATCTCCATGGACCCCCAGAAGATATGCGCCATCCTGGACTGGCCTCCCACCCACGGACCGGAAGGACGTGCAGCGCTTCATTGGCTTTGCCAATTTTTACCGGAAATTTATTCGGGACTTCTCCAAGGTCATTCTGCCCATTACGCAGCTAACCAAGAAAGTGAGTCGTTTCCAATGGCCCCAGGATGCCCAGGTCGCCTTCGAGCAGCTCAAGCAACAGTTCACGTCCGCCCTGGTCTTGAGACATCCTGACCCAGCACTGCCATATATCCTGGAAGTGGATGCCTCGGAAACCACCGTGGGGGCTGTCCTATCCCAACGCCAGGGCCTTAAGAGCCTTTTGTACCCAGTTGCATACTTTTCAAGGAAACTAAACGTGGCCGAGAAGAACTATGATGTTGGAGATCGGGAACTTTTGGCCATTAAACTGGCTCTTGAAGAATGGCGATACCTGTTGGAGGGGGCCGCCCACCCAGTTTTAATATACACAGACCATAAGAATCTGGAGTATCTCCGGTCGGCAAGACGCCTGAGACCCCGGCAGGCTCGATGGGCACTATTCTTTTCTCGATTTCGCCTCCACATCACGTTCCGTCCAGGGTCACGTAACGCCAAAGCGGACGCTTTATCCCGCATCTACACCTGATACTCCAGAAAGACCAGACACCATCTTGCCCACAACCTAGTTCCTTTTACTTCAACCCGATCTCGTCTCCCAGATCCAGCAGGCATCCCGGGCCTCCCCGCCTTTCGGTGACTCCGGTCTGCTCCAGCAAGATGGGCTCTACGTCCGTAATAACAGGATCTTCGTGCCCCTCTGGGGCCGCACAGCAGTCCTAGGGCACTGCCACGATACCCCGCTGGCAGGTCCCTTCGGTGCTCGCAAGACCACCGACCTGATACGGCGCATGTTTTGGTGGCCTTCCTTGGCCACAGACTGCAAAAGGTATGTGGCGGCCTGTCCTCACTGCGCCCGCAACAAGTGCCTGTCCTACCCAGCCTGGGGGCCTGCTACGGCCACATCCGATCCCATCCCGTCCCTGGAGTGCCATATCCATGGACTTCATTGTGGATCTTCCACCTTCCGAGAACTGCACGGCCATCTTTGTGATAGTGGATTGCCTCTCCAAGATGGCTCACTTTGTCCCATTACCAAAAGTTCCCACTGCCGAGATCCTAGCCCTCACATTCATCAGGGAGGACGTGCGTCTTCATGGGGTTCCCACTGACGTAGTTTCTGACAGAGGAGTACAATTCACCTCAAAATTCTGGAGAGCGCTATGTGCAGCCCTGGACATCCACTTGAGCTTCTCATCGGCCTACCATCGGCCTTACACCAACGAGCTATCTCCAAACCTCAGGTCGAGGCCAAAAAGACTTACGATCGTTCACGCAGGGGGGACCTAGCACTGCAACCTGGAGACCTGGTGTGGCTGTCTACCCGTAACCTCAAACTAGCCTGTCCGTCCAAGAAGCTGGGACCCAGGTACGTCGGGCCCTTCCAGGTGGAGCGCCAAATCAACCCTAGCCTCATATCGCCTGACTCTTCCAGCAACCTACCGGATCCACCCCGTCTTCCACACCTCTCTATTAAAGCCGGTCACCCCAGATATCTTTCCGGATCGCTCTTCCGACACACCAAGTCAGGTAGTGATTAACGGCGAAGTGGAATACGAGGTAGAGGCGATCTTGGATTTCCGTAAGCGCGGTGGCACGGGCCAGTACCTCGTCAAGTGGAAAGGCTACGGCCCAGAAGAAAACTCATGGGAGCCCATGTCAGCAATCCATGCCCCACGGCTCATTCGGATCTTTTTACAGAACAATCCAGCCAAGGCCCGCCTGGTGGGCGCCCGGAGGCCGCCCCCTGGGGGAGGGCCATGTCGGGTCCAGGTCCGGTTTGCTCCATGTCGGGTCCCGGTCCGGGTGGCTCATCGGCCATATCGGGTTCCGTCCCGCGGGGCGTGCCGTGTTCCGATCCAAGCCGCTGTGTGGGGACGCACACGGCGAGGACATCCCATCGGCACCGTTAGGCCACGCAGGCGCAGACGCCCTGTGACCCGGCGGGATCCGCCCCATCCCGCCCACTGGTGTGCGCGGGTGACGTCATCACTTCGGCGCACGCGCAGTGTAACGTCCTAAACCTATTTAAAGCCCCACAGGACTGGGATTAATTGCTGAGTGATTATCAGCCAGCACCAGTCGTCTTGATCCTTGCTCCTGTGTTACCCTGTTACCTGGCATTCTCCCTGACGCTTCTTCTGGATTATCCCTCTGTACTACGCTGCCTGCCTATTACCGACCCGGCCTGCCCCTTGACTCTCCATTGGATCCTGCATTGTACTTCGTTGCCTGCCTATTACCGACCCGGCCTGCCCCTCGACTCTCCATTGGATCCTGCATTGTACTTCGTTGCCCGCCTATTACTAACCCGGCTTGTCTTCTAACCTTCCCACTGGTCTTCAGTACCCTCTCCGCAGGGCTGCCTACTCTGCTGAGCCACCACCTGCTGCCGATAACCTGGTACCCTGATTCGGCACCCGTGCACCCCCTGCTTGAGCACACTGTCTCCAACCCCAGTGATCATCAGACGTTGTTGCAAGTGAGGTCCTCCTCGTCATCTCGGGCACACACCGCGAACCTAACAACATGTCTAATTGTTACATTATCAAAACAGATTTGTAAAGAAGATATGCAAGTATATGTGTTTTATACTTTAATAAGGGGGGGGGGAATATCAAACAGAACTTTTTTTTCACCTTTTGAGCTTTTGACATCCTTTTTTCTATCTTAGTACTGCTGATCTCCTGCACCCTCTTCTAGCCATTTCCTGTCTACATGCACCTGCTCCAGCAGCAGCTGCACATAATTTCACTGGACCGGCTTTATGATGGTGACAACACTGAGCTTTGCATTTTCCTGCAGTTCTGAACTGAATGCATTTTGTTCCAGTCCCCTATTTTCTTCCATTATACTTTATTTTAAGATCTATAGTATTCTAAAGAAAAATCTCTAATTTCCATAGTTGACTTCTAAATGACCTTTCTTTTCTTTACAGCATAAAACAGTGAACTGTCAGAAATAAAGTCAACTATTTTATTCAAATTTGTAGTATGCATTACATCAGGACATAGGAAACAATACAGTTCTAGACAGAGAGTATTGGAAAGTTTTGCAGACGAGTTGGAAAAATAGACCTACATCAAATGCAAGTACTAAGGTGGAATAGACATATCTTAATTGATTGTTTTCACACTGTGACATGGGAAATAAATAGTAACATATTTCAGCTAGAAAGAATAAGAAACACTGTAGCCAAGTAAGTTCCTTTGAGGCCAATGTGTTGAGCTGCAAAAACAATTTGCTTTCCCCCTTTTCGAAGAAGACACTTGAGGCCACAGAAGCAATGCCAAATAAAAAGTTATTTGCATGCATTGCATGGAGTCTTATAACTTGGCATCACTTCCTAAATACCTCAATAGACCCTCTCCAGTAACGTGCATTAACAAGACGTCCTTTGGAGAGTGCAGTGATGGAAGCGGCTAGTGACAAGCTGTTTCTCTGCTTCCTTGCTTTATAAATGTATGTTTTTGTATTCATAAAATGTACTTCTGTTTCCCACTGTAACAGAGGTCATAAATTCTTTGAGAGCTCAGTTCATAGGCTGTCCGTTGAAATCTCATTAATATGTGGGTGTGTGGATGTTGGGCGATAAGTCTTTGAGTTTTACTAATGAAAAATGTACTTTCACCACTTCATAAACAATTGTAGTACATTTAATAGCTTTCAAAGAACATATTTAATTAAGATAACAGGATGATTATGCATACTCCCAGATCAGTGCAGGTTATTTTTCAAGATATGTCTTACCCAATTTTCATAAGGCATCCATCAATTGCTAAAGCATGAGTCAGGGCTCTATATATCATATGGGAACATGTTGGTATTTGTGAATCACTGTCTGTTACAGAAAACATTTTATGAAGCTCACATCTATGTATCATGACCTTGTAACTTCAAAAATTATGATGCCGACAAGTTATGATTTAGGAAATTGAAACTTCCACTTGTTTATTCCATCTACTGCTAACATAGCGGTCTATTCACTAAGCTGCCTTAGGCAGCCGAGTGAATGACCGACCCGAAGCGAAGTGAGCCGAACACTGTTCGGCTATTCACTTCAGGCTGGTACGGCTGATTTCAGCCGTATATCGGCTGAAATCAGCCATACATCGCGTGGCTTCAGATCGGCAGAACATGCTCAGCATGTTCGGCCGACCCGAAGTGCAGAAGGAGTACGACTCAACCGATCCAACATCTAGATCGGCTAAGCCGAACCTCCGACAGGCTACTCGCTGCTGTTGGTCTGCCGCTGAGTGGCATTCGGCTCGGCTGTTCTGCTGGGTCTCTCTGTGGCACCGAGCAGAACAGAAAAATAGTTTAAAAAGTAGAAAAATAAAATAGAAAACGATTGTGCGGAGCTAGCAATGACAGCTAGCTCCGCCCAACAGTTTTCTATTGGCCGGCGGTTCTGCTGCCATCAGAAAAAAAGAAGAAAAAAAATTGGCAAAAGGAATGCATTGCTAGATTCCTATTGGCTATTTCAATTTGCAATAGCCAATAGCAAACTTGCTATTGTACCCGCCCTCTGCTGCTGTCAATCAGCAGTGGGGACCTGATAGGAATAGGAATCTAGCAATGCATTCCTATGGTGAAAATGTTTTTGGTTTTTTTCTGGCTCCGTGTCAGAATAAAAAAAAGCAGTGTTTTTCTCTCCTGGGCGGCCGGGAGCGGGAGACTCCCGGAGCGCCCGGGAGAGTTAGGCTGTCTGGAGATCAGTGTCCCTGGTTAGCTGGTAACCAGGGACACTGGCCTCTCTGCAAGTGGCCGGAGCCAGCCGTGAGATCACGACTGGTTCCGTCCCAGCTGTCAGAAGCAGGCTGTTGGCCGGCCACTGGCCGGCCGCTCAGCCAATTGCCGGCCGCTCAGCCAGCTTCGGCTTGCACCCTTTCCTCCTATATATCAGCCTAGCATTTTTATAAATTAGGGAAAAGTCACAAGGGGTGGAAACCAGTATAGCAGTTAATATTACTGCTGTCTTATAATTTATACAATAATTCATTTTAAATATGTGGTTTTAGTTGTATAATGACAGAGGTTTTTTCTACCACTACTACTACCACTACTACCACCACCACAACAACTACTACTACTACTACTAATAATAATAATAATAATAATAATAATATTAATAATAAGGGAGGGGTTATACTTGGCTGGTCAATGGCTTTTTTGTTTGCCAGTGTGTATTTCCTCCTAAAGGTGGCAGTATAACCCAATGTTCCTGAATTTCTACTGATCCTGTGTGCCTTGAAGAACAATTAAGAAATAAGTTTACTCTGCTCTTTGCTGTTTGCCAGATTTTAGCTGATGTTGGAGTTTTTGATAGAAAATTGCATTAATCAACTCATAGCTAGGCAAATAGGTTCCCTGCACCAATATAATTGAAATGGCAAGGTTAACGGTATGAAAATATACCATGGGAAAAATCAGACAATAACATGGCTGAGAAACAAGAACTGAGCAGCGATTATTACCTGCACTATAGTGCCAACAAACTGGTACCAGAAAATGATTACTAAACCTCTAACTGCACAAATGAGCAAACTGATATAATTAGCCACATGCCAACATGTTCATCTCATAACGGAGATGCAGTCTGTATTATGTACCAACTGTTCTGTGTCAGTCCTGAACTTTATTTTTTAAACAAAGTGCAGACAAATTTCCTTCCAATGTCTTTTCTCTATGATGTGGGTCTACCAAGTGACCCTTTCTCACCCTGTTCCTTTTTCCTTTCTCTCAGAATGTGTGTCATTGTCACTACACATGCAGGAATGCATTTTTGATGTTAACATTTCACGGTAAAAGCAGCATGGTCATACATCTTGGGGTCCATTTACTAATGGGACAAAGCAAATGAACTTAGTTAAGTGTATATTTACTTTGCAAACTGAAGGTGTTCAATTAGCTTAGTGAACAGAATAAACGTGTTCAAATCATTCCTCCAAACAAATGCAAGCAAATATCATTTTTTTTTTATTTCTCTCTTTAGCAGTTGACAGTGTCAACTGTGACAATATGGGGTTGATTTACTAACCTTATAAACACGCCACAAACAAGTATACACCTCTGTAGTGTGTTCCCTCCCAGCATGATCTATTGGTGGAATCTAGACACCTTTGTAGTGTGTACACATCCAGCAGGTGTGTTGTGCAAAGCCCTGCATGAATTGCAAGGTGATGTTGTGTAAATTAGCTCTACATTGTGTTGCTTGCGTTGATGAATGCAGGAATGTAAATGCATGAGCTAACCATTTTTGTCTTAACTGTGAAGCAGCATTATATATGCATCATGTGCATGATTTTTCCATATATGGCATTAGTGGAAATATGCTTTTAGAGACTTTTTGGTTGATAAATACTTTTTGCTGTGTAAAAATCACACGCACCTAGTGCGTGCGTGTGTTTAGGTTAGTAAATCACCCCCCACAGTGTCATTGACCTAAACATGAGGTATATTTTAAGAATAAGCAGCAGGAGAGCTGTCAGTATAGTCAGTACACTACTAGGGAGCAGTGCTGGAGGTAAAGTTATAGTAGCACTAATAATAATAATAACCATAATTATACTTTATATTATGATAAAATGAATAATGCTCTTGCACACACTTACTCCTTAGTCTTAATACAAAATTATTTAAACTTAAGCTTTATTACACTTTTTTTGCAGAACTACAAACCACAGTCATCATATAAGGTTTTATATAAGGTGAAACTCTGAAATTTGTGTCTACATTAGGCATATAGAGTTAATTTCAGTCTGTAGCAGAACTGGAAACCTCACAGTTTAGTTTTCCTTATTTCTCCCCTATTTGGGCCCGGTGCTACCCCAGGCCAGATAGTAACCACATGGGCTGTTATGGCTTTTGTTATGTCACTGGACATCATGCTGCCATGTACTGCTGGAAGCAGTTAGGGTAGGGACGTTTAGAGTACAGGGAAGCATGGGTATTGGATAACGTTTGTTACATATCTGGCAGGGTGAAATCCAGAGCCAGTCCAAAATCCTGGTGACTTGGCTGAAGGTGTGGGGAAAGGCTCCAGTTCACAATAAGGCCTTTGGATTCAAATATGCACTTCCCTTCTTTCAGGTTCTTGATTGAGTAGTTTCAATTATTATGTTGAAAAAAATAGCTGCAAAGGAATTCCTCACTAATGCTCACCTTTTCTAATGTTAATCTGGGCAGCACAGAGGTGTAGTGGTTAGCGCTTCTGCCTTGCAGCACTGGGGGTCCCTAGTTTAAATCCTGGCCAGGTCACGATCTGCAAGGAGTTTGCATGTTCTCCCTGTGCTTGCATGGGTTTCCTCCCACACTCCAAAGACATGTTGATAGGTTAATTGGCTCCTGTCTAAATGGTCCCTCGTGCGTATCCATGTTAGATAGGGACCTTAGTTTGTAAGCTCCTTGAGGGCTGGGACTGTGTAAAGTGCAGCATAATTGTGTCGGCGCTATATAAATACCTGTAACAAATAATACATCATAAGCCAGAGCGAGTAATGCTAAGTCTGTAAATAAGTGGACACCGTTTGGCACACCGGAGTGAAAAGAATCATATCTCTGGCATTAGGGTAGAGTTAAGATTACATCTTTTGGGAATTTTGCATTTCTGGGTACAGTCAAGATCCTGTGTAGTTTGTTGACTAATCTGCTTGAAGAAGTAAAGCTAAATAAGTGAATAGGTTTTATGCAGTGTCTTGGGTACAGTGACATTTTCAGGAAGCCCCCAAATTTTGAGGTTCAATCTAAGGGTTAGATTTTTGAAGTTCCCTATCTTGTTTTCCCATATTTTGCTCTAGGTGTTCATTTCTTTAGCCCAGGTGAAATTTGTGGAGGTGAGTATGCTGTAAGTGCGGGAGGTCTAACTCAAGGAGATCAATTAATTTCCATCCTCTATTTGATAAATTAACCCTGTATTACAAAAAGGTAGACGTATTTTTAAAACTTTTTTCATATAGGATAAATTAGATTTACTTCTCCTTTTTTAAATAATCCCAGTCTATAGCTAAAAGATAATACTATAAAAAATATAAATTACATTTTAAATGTAAAACCTAATTACTGTAAGTGCAATCTTTTTGTTTGTAGTTTTAGCATAAAATTCAATTTTTTCTTTACATTGGACTTTAGCAGCAGCAGTTTTTGCCAATGTGTCATCACTTTACCCACATTAGAAAAATGACAGTGACACTTTCTGTGCTTTCTTTGGCATTCTGCTGCTGTCTGTGGAGGCCTACACATTTTAATTACTTTGGCAATCCATTCAGTACTTAAAACAATGGAGAAAAGTGTGAACTGCATAGCATGAAATATATTTTACCCAGATTTTTTCTTAAATGCAGTTAACAATAAGTGGGCTGTCTGTCTTATTAAATACCTTCTCATGTAAATGATCAAATGGCAATTTTTAAATGGCTTTTGCTTGCATCAGTTTTAAGACTATGTACCAAGTGCTGTAAACGTTCTTGCCCTTAAATGCCATTTTTTCCCCAAATACTGTACATTTTACCATGTGACGTAGATTAACTGAAATCCATTAACAGTGCAATATTAAGTATAGTTGTTTCATGCTTAACTCTTTGCTGATCGTGTACATACCTTATTCAATAAAAGTTCTTAACTCAAAGAAAAAAAACCTCTTTCTTCAATAAACTACTAATCCCCCACCCTCCATGTATTGGACATAAAGAGAGGAACATAGGTGTCAAAGTTCAGCCTGGGTGACAACCGAGGATAGTTATATACAGAAGAGTGGGTGGGTGTAGCCACCGCCGGAAAGAAGCGTATTTTTTCAGGATTTCCAGGTGAAAATATAGGGAAAAAAGCCTGAAGAAAATAGGTAACACATGACACCACCTAATCTAAGGACTGGTAATCTGAAATGTATTACATTTTTGTTTTTAGGTTTAGATATACTTTAACAGACGACAAATGCTTTGTAAATGCCGTGCACAGGCATACAGTGTGGCTTTCTACTGTTTGCATTTCCGCTTAAGGGTTTCTTACCCACTTATTTTCAAAGAATCCAGGTTTAGTGTGCTCTCTCCACACACAGGGGTTATCCAGGCCAAACAATAACTTACCTTCAGCCATCTAGCTAGGTCTGAATTCTGTTTATCCACACTACAGTCTACTTGAACACAACCCTTTCTAAACAGGAACCTCATTGCTTCTTACAAACAAGCTAACATCCTAACACGGTGTCTAGAAGGTCCACGCTCAGGCTTTCCTGGCCATCTGGGGCTGTTTGTCACAGCACTATTCATTGTGTAGCTGTTAAAGAAAGATTCACACTTCTGGTTCTGTCACTGCATGAAGTAGCCATGGATGTTTGCAGCTCCCAGACTAATATATACTGTACTGTATATATTTAGAAAATTACCCTCTAAGTAGAGAAGAGAGTTACTTTTTCATCACTGCCTCAATGGGATTAGACGTTGACTATCTCAGACTCTTTATATTTTGGTTGAGTGCATAGTGTATATATTCAGATGAAGTCTACTTTTGACTTCTTGGACCATTTTTGTGGAACTGGTGAGCAGGTCTGCTTTACAATATATACCTGGCACCCTGCTCCAAGGAAGTTCTCCCGTTTATATTAATACAAATGACACATGCAATACATTTTATGCACATTGGGGGGATATGTGTGTATATAAGAAATGTTTTTTTAGGGATAGTTATATATCTGCGTTCGATAATAACATTATTTTTTACAATGTATATGTGTCTCTATGTTATAAATACACCTATTTCAGTAAAGTTCAGAGATATATATGGGGTAGAAACCTTTTTGGGAAGTTCAAACTTCTGTCACTTCATAATCTTTATTGGTGTTACATGAATGTTACAATTGGATAATTCATTATTTTATCTGTCATTTTTTGTCTTGCACTCAGTTTTCTCTTAATATTTGTTTAATACTGTCTTCCATCGGTGAGAATTTAAAAGAGAAATAAAAGAGATCAGTTTCATTCCTTACTGCTTTTTTAACATCCTTACCAAATCCCATCTATTTTGTTTCCAAGCTCTCTGGTGTGCTACTTTGATTTCCTTCTTATTATATCCCATTCTTTCTAAACTCCTGCTCAGATATTCAGCCTGTCTGCAAAAATCTTCCCTACACATATGTTTCTGCCTCAGATGCACAAATTGGCCATAAAATATCATAAAGAAGCAAAGCAAAGCATTAGAGGATATCTCTTTTCAATAACCTAATGTAATTAACTTATTCCTTATTATCTTCAATCCCAATTTTTGAAATCAGATGTGAAAGGCTAACTGACATATTCTTATTTAAATGTGACAGGAACTCTTTAAACCAAACTCCATTACCACACCAAATAATCAGGGCATCATCAATGTAGTAAATCCACATCCTGATGAAACACATATATGGATTACACCTAAAGAAGCTAAAGAAGATCCTTTCATGCTCCCATAATGTAAGAAATAAGTTAGTGTACGTGGGTACACCTTAATGGTACCACTGACCATCAAAAAAAGTACATTCAAGGCAAACTTCAGGGAGTCACAAATAAAGTTATTTTATTCTTCCGATTTCCCATTATGAGTTAATACTTTAACAATAGCTCTAGCTCTTTAGCAAACACCCTTTACATGTGGAATCGACAATACAAACTGACTACACCAATAGTTGCCAATTTATCCTGATATATGTTGAAATCTTTCAGTGCTTGGTAGCACATCTTTTGCATCTCTAAGATGGTTAATGGATTGATGTAGATATGGTTGTTTTGTGAAGTCAATGAATTTAGACAAAGGCTCTGCCGTAGATGTACATAAGGACACTATTGCTTACTATCTACTGTTCAATATCTTTACATATTTTTTGTAAACAGCACCACACAGGTTTCTGTGGTAATTGTAAATATATCTGTTCTCCAAAGTGTTTGAAAGGAAATCATCTTCTACCTACTTCCTAAATAGGGAGCGCAAAGTATTCTGGTGCTTATTTGTCAGATCACGCAGCAGCTTTTCATACTCAGACCGCCACAAACTCTACCACTGTATACGTCACCAATGCTCCCTTTGTCACTGTGAACCCCCATTAACGTCTTCTTCCTTGTTACCTTTGCAGGAACATGCAGAGAGGAGGTAAGACTAAACCTGGATTTTTGGGGGCTCTCTGCTCTTCCCACTTACTCATTCCTTTTGGTGACATCAGCTCCTCCCAAGTGCAGCCTGTAGATGCAAAAAAGATTTGCTTCACTGCATGGGAGATCAGGGAGAGTACCCTAAATACTGGGTGTCTTCCAAGTTTTCTGAATTGACAGCTATGCATTCGGCAAAAATACTCAGGCAGTTAGTCCTCTGCCCTATGGGGGTACTGTACACATTGTGTGTGTTCATGGAAGAATACGGAAGAGGTGTACACTTTCTAGCTGAGAGGAAGAGGGAAGTCAAAGACTGAGATGTAATTTTAATCCCGCCCACTGCCTCCATTATTACATCACCCTTCCAATGTGGCAGCCATTATTCACAGTCCACCATCCATATTTATTCATAATCTCCTTTACTTTTAAGGTAAGTGTTTTATTTGAGAAACAACACCACTGTGTAATACTCCTCCCTTCTAAACTACTGAAACAGATGGGGGAGAATAAAACTCCATTCTACTTTATGTATTCTTCTTTTTGGGAAGTGGCTATTATTAGCACCATGATAGATCAGCACAGTTACATACATGTAGGTGTTAACCTGCTTTCATTTTACTACCTTGGTCTTTAAAAAGGAGAAAGATGGGTTAAATGTATGGCATGTTGTTCGTCAGGTTTGTCACTTCAAATCTGCACTGCTATTCAAAATCTCCACAGTCTAATGCAGCTGCAAAGCATTCAGAATTTGAGATGATTTACTAAAGGAGTTGAGAATGATTATTTTGTAAAGTGAATATTCACTTAGCTTAGTGAATATGGTAAAGATATGCCCACTAATTAACCAACCTTATGCATGTAAATTAAAAAAAACTACTTGCATGTGATTGGATGATTGAAGTGAATAAGCCTTCACTTTATTCACTAAGTTAAGTAAACATTAACTTCAGTAAACACGTATCTTATCCACCTAGTAGAAAATGGGGAACTGACAACTGCTTGTTTGTTGCCATAGCAACCCCCGCGGCCGCAAGGGGGCCCGAGCCGAGGGGGGCCCGGTGAGGACGAGAGAACTTGTACAATAAGTTCTTCTGCTGTCTTCCGACCCATCACTTGTATCACAGAGCAGCTGCGGGTACATGACCCCTCCCCTCCTTCCTGTCAGCGTGAGCTGGATAGTGCTCAGCTCTTCCTGATCAACGGCAGGTGTTCATGAACATTCCTCCTTCATGCAAACAGCATACTGAGGTGAGTCGGGCTGATCTACACGCTGAGCTCTTTCCATCACATCGGGCAGCTGCAAGAAGTAATGTAACCCGACCTGGAGGGTGATTAAAGGAGAACTATGGGGTCAGGGGTTTTCCCCATAGTTCTCCTTAGGGTAATGGGAGGACACAAACTAGCGTCCTCCCGTCACCCTAAGCTCAGTATACCGCGAGCTACAGCTTGCGGTATACTGAGACGCCGCAGCCGGAGCGGATCCCGACATCGATGTCGAGATCCGCCCAGCTGCGTGAGTGACAGCTTGCTCTGCCTATCTAGAGGCAGAGCCAGCTGTACCCGCCCCCTCCCCGTCTGTTCCGCCAGTCAGCGCTGGCGGATCGGAGCGGGGAGGGGGGAATCTATCCCCTCCCCTGTCACGGCAGAGAGCCGTGACAGGATCGAGAAGTGAGCAAACACTGGCATGTGTTCGCTCACCTCCCGATCTACTGAGCCGACCTGTGACAGTCTCATTGTCACAGGTCGGCTAGAACTATGAGGTGAGTGGAAAGCACTCACTTCATAGTTCTCCTTTAATGTTGCAGTGATAAGGCAGTTCAGTGTCCACTGAGCACAATGCACACCCTTTAATAAATCTGAGAAATGGGGTATAATAATTAACACTGCTGCCACCAATGAAGCTGGGGAAAGGGGGGGGGGTTAAATTACACATGTAATTATACACATATAATTATACACCTTTCCCTAGCTTCATTGGTGGCAGTGTTAAAGTAGAGCGCAAGGCAGTAAAATAACTCACCTTTTTAACCATTGCCTCCCCACAGCTCTTATTTTTGCTGCATACAGTTTCTAATCTCAATTAAAATACTTATTTTAATCTTTATTTTAAGTGGTTTCATGACCACAAAGCTCTGGCAAATGTGCCAGTCAGCACAGCTCGTAGGCAGTAACTCTTTCAGCATCAACAATGCCTATTATTGCTATGGACTCCGGTAGGATGATGTTACTGCTCTGAAGATTCCGCTTGAAAAAAGATTTTAAAATATTTCCATTGAGATTTAATAGAGCCTATATAAGTATCATCCCCAAGCCACTCAAAGAGCTAGGGGAAAACTCTAATTATAGACCTATCTCACTGATAAATAACGATATAAAACTCCTATCTAAAATATATGCCAATAGACTAAACAGCTTTATAGCCTGCTACATACACCGAGATCAAGTAGGCTTTATTGGAGGAAGACAAGGCCCAGATCAGGTTAGAAGAGCCCTAGATCTAATCGCATTGCTCAACCACCCTTGGGACAACAACCCTCCCCAACAAGGAATGCTGTTAGCTATAGACTTGGAAAAAGCATTTGACTCGGTTTCCTGGGAATACTTGCTACAACTTCTCAAATCCTTGGGATTTGGGCCCAAATTTCTTAATTTAGTAAGTGTTCTTTACTCCTCCCCATCAGCTCAGATCCGCTTACAAGGCTACCTCTCAGACCCTATCCAAATTCGAAGGGTTACTAGGCAGGGATGCCCCCTTTCGCCATTATTATTCGCTATGGCAATCGAACATCTGGCAATATTACTTCGCAATAGCATAGATATTAAAGGGATAAAAAGCTCCATAGAGGAACATAAATGTGCCTTGTTCGCAGACGATATGCTTTTATTTGTAACTTCTCCACTGGTGTCATTACCTAACACACTTCTGGAAGAATATGCACAAATATCAGGACTCCGAGTCAATGCCTCCAAGTCAGTAGCACAAAATATCAATCTCTCTGCCGAAACCTGGTCGGGCCTCAAAAACTCGTTCCCATTTAACTGGCGCACAGACTCTCTACAATACCTGGGAGTGAAACTCACTCCTCTATACACTAAATTATATATGGTAAACTTTCCTCCATTATTTAAATCTCTCAGGGAAGATATGACCAGATGGACCACATATAATATATCTTGGATAGGGCGAATCCACTCAATTAAAATGATGTTATTCCCCAAAATATTGTATCTATTCAGGACACTACCAATCCCGATCCAACAGACGGAACTTATTAAATGTCAAAAATCCATCTCTAAATTTATCTGGGGGGGACTGATCCATGAGAAATTATCTAGCATATTGCAGGATAAGTACGCAGAATTTGAAGCAGTATGGGCGCCTTGGTTGAAATACCAAGGGATCTTAAATGCTCATACCATTATCGCTGATTCCTTATCTTAAATTTATCTATCCCGCTCCTAGGAAACTAGGAAATTATAATCTCTGAGGTATTGTCTTTTCTTTACATAATAAAATTATTTTCCTTTTTATTTTTTGGCCTTTCCCCCTTCGTGTTTGTTGTTTTTGTTTTGTATATTAAAAAGTTTTCCATAAGTTTCCATTTAGCGAAAGCTCCTCTACCCTTTTTTGAGAGACCCCGCATCCCCAAAGCTAGAAGTGACCGAATGGAAGGGCAAGCCTATAGAGGAGAACGGGGGCAGGGGCAAAGCTGAAGGTTAATAACGCAACTGGTTCTCCCCCTTTCTTTTCTTTTGGTGATAGCTTTTGGATAGCCTATGTAAGGGTTGGGGGACGCGGGGAATTAATGTTGAACTGAGAAATACTCAATATTTTGTTTTGGACACATTTGAGATTTATTAGAGACTGTATGCAGCAAATATAAGCGTTGTGGGCTGGCAACATTAGTGGGGGGTGTTCAATTGCATTTTTCTGGGAAGGCTGCCCCATAAAACTTTTGCTATGGGGCCCTGTGGTTTCTAGTTACGTCCCTGCAAGGAAGACAGCACATTTGACAAAAATGGTCTACCTAGCATGGCATCCCATAAACCTTAACTAGCCCTTCATCAGCTTCTTCTCTCTGGCTATAGCAGCCAGATGACTGACAGGTGAATGCGGAAGTGATGTAATACACATCACTTCTGCATTCACAGCCCGGACGGAGATCAGCAAGGAGCTGATCTCCCGTCCTCCTCCTCCTGACGCCCTCCGAGCCGGTCCCGGGATTCAAGATGGGGCAGCGGATCCCGGGATTCAAGGTGAGGGGTCAGGGGAGGGAAAAAAAACCGGCAGCAGTGCCGTCCATCTGTTTTTTTACTACGGGCGGACGGCAAGAGGTTAAATAACTTTTAACGAGGCCCTGTCATAAATCGTCACATTGAAAATGGTCTGCTGTGCAGTTTAAGATCACACATTCATGAGCCTGGCTTATTGACTAAATGTAATTTATTTGTGTTGTTATCTCACCACTGCATTATGCATGTGAGTTTTTTTATTTTAGCAGAGTTACATTACACAGGTATTGTCTGCAAGTATTCACAAAACTTTGAGGTGTACTTCACTGATAATTGTAGATGTAAGAAATTAGTTACATAGTGGAGGAGAACTTTTTCTTGATAATGTTTTTCATAATCCATACATACTTTGTTTACAGACATTCTGTCTGCAGATATGTTGCACATTTAAACACTATTTTGATGAATTTTAGTATTATATTTCTGTCTTTCAGTTGATGTGCCTTTATGCACATGCATTCACTTACACACTTTATTGGTTATTAGGTATATTTGGGATAGTTTCCTTTGTGCCTATTCCAACAAGGATTTAGAAAGTTTTCATGTCCATTATTCTCTGGCAGGTTCAGTCCATCTTTATGCAGCATCTGTCCGAATGAAGAGTGTGCAAAAATACCGGAGACACAGCTACTCCCATAGGACTCTATGTTGATGTAAGTAAAACAATAATTAGCATCGGCCACTACAAATAAAACAAATGAAGATTTTTTTATATTAAAAAATATAAAATTTAACACTTTTTTAAAAATTGCTGCTATTAGCTACTGGATCTGAATGTGTTTCCCATCTATTGCTCTCACACAATTGGGGAAATTGCAGGACTCCCAGAAAAGATGGGCTATCTTGGACCATTCTTCTGTTGTTGGTTTTTCAGGACTAAATTCTCCTTGACAAAATTGCTTGCCATTGATTTCTCCACCAGAAACTTGAAGTGCAGATTAACAAAGGAATGACCAGGTAATGATGGAAAGGTATCTATAATCAAGTAAACATTATAAACATTCATATGTTTTGCAGTAAAAAAAAACAGATGGGGTAGTATCAAAGATACCTACAATCTACAGCTTCTGGGTACTCCGAATATACCCATGCTAGAGAACTGGAGTTATTATTATTATACAGGATTTATAATATAAAGAAGACATTACAATCACAATACAATTCAAGACAAGATGGTAAGGAGGGCCCTGCCCCTGAGGGCTTACAGTCTAAAAGGGAGGGGGAAGTAATACATGAGGAGGTAGCTGTGTGTGGATGAATTGTCTGAGAACGTGATGGTTAAGCGGTTAGGTTGTGGTGGGATAGGCTTCCCTGAAGAGATGAGTCTTAAGGGATCGCATAAAGGCAGTTAGAGTGGGAGACAGATGGACAGGTTGGGGTAAAGAGTTACAGAGGATGGGAGAGACTCTAGTGAAGTCCTGGAGGCGAGCATGGGGGAGTTGACAAGGGAGCTAGAAAGCAGAAGGTCTTTTGAAGAGCGGAGGGGACGGTTAGGATGATACTGTGAGACAAGGTTTGAGATACAGCTGAGGGCCGACTTGTGGATGGCTTTGTAAGTCATTGTTAATATTTTTAATTTTTTTGGAAGCCAGTGGAGGGATCGGGAGAGGGGGGTTGCAGACACTGAGCGGTTGGTTAGGTGAATGAGTCTAGCAGCTGCATTTATGATAGACTGAAGGGGGGATAGACTTTGTAGTGGAAGGCCTATGAGGAGGGAGTTGCAATAATTTTGCGTTTTGATTGGTAAGGAAGGGGCGTTTTTTGGAGATGTTGCGAAGGTGATGGCGGGAGTATTTGGATAGTGATTGGAAGGGGGAAAGAAAGGTGAGGTCCGAGTCAAGGATGACACCTAGGACCTTGGCATGGGGGGAGGGTTGGATAGTTGTGTTATCAATCTCAAGGGAAAAGTTGGGGGAAGGTGCACGGGTGGGAGGAAATATCATGAGCTCAGTTTTTGACAGGTTGCGTTTTAAGAAGTGTTGTGACATCCAGACCGATATGTCAGTTAGTAGATTAGTGACACGAGAGGACACAGAGGGGGAGAGTTGCGGAATAGAAAGATAGATTTGAGTGTCATCGGCATAGAGATGGTATTGGAAGCCATGTGAGGTTATTAACTGACCAAGGGTGGAAGTGTAGATGGAGAAGAGGAGGGTTCCAAAGACAGAGCCTTGGAGGACCCCAACAGAAAGAGGAAGAGGAGGGTAGCAGGTGGTCAACAGTGAATATTGGTAAATGTGCAGCGCCATTTATTTATGCCAATATTCATAGCGGGACCAGGTCATCTATAGTGCAGCAGCTTTTCATCTATAGTTCTTTTAGGATTACTCCTAAGCACAGAATTGAAATAACTTTCTAGGTGGTCAACAGTGTCAAAAGCAGCAGAAAGGTCTAATAGCAAGAGTAAGGAGTAGTGGCCATTGGTTTTAGCTGTGAGTAAGTCATTAGTGAGTTTGAGAAGGGCGGTCTCAGTGGAGTGTAGAGGGCAAAAGCCGGACTGTAAGGGATTGAGAAGGTTGTTATCAGCGAGGTGGCGGTTTAGGCGGGTGTAGACAAGGCGTTCTAGGAGTTTGGAGATGAATGCGAGTAGGGAGATTGGTCTGAGATTGTTGAGGTCGGTAGGATCCAGTGACGGTTTTTTGGGTATTGGGGTGACTAGCACATGTTTTAATAACCAGTTATGGAAATGAGAAAGTAAGTTAACATGTTTCATACATTTTGTGTTTTAACATGAATTCACAGAATGTGGCTTTTCATGATAAAAATAAAATGTTTTTCATTTACAGCACAGGAAGTAGTTGGAATGCCCCCAAGGTCTTGCCGAGCATAACCAAGATAACTGCTGGCACCTTTTGCCTCAGCAGGGTTTCAGCCTGGAGGCAGCATTGGTTACAAGGCCTGCAATGGCAATTTGTAAGGCCCCCCAGAAGGCATACTGCTAGAAGGGCTGCATGAACAAACACAGATAAGTTGCTGGAGGTGTTGACAGCCATGTCTGTAAAAAAGAGACAACTCAATGTGAGGAGCAATTGTTTGCCCAACAGAAAGTCCCAGAACAATATCAAGGGCAAATGAAAGCTGGGATTATTTAATATAAGAATGAATGTATTCTCCTTCCTCCTCCATCTGACATACAGGGGGTGATTTACTAACCTAAACACACGCACGCACTAGGTGCGTGTGATTTTTTACACAGCAAAACGTATTTATCAACCAAAAAGTCTCTAAAAGCATATTTCCACTAATGCCATATATGGAAAAATCATGCACATGATGCATATATAATGCTACTTCACAGTTTAGACAAAAATGGCTAGCTCATGCATTTACATTCCTGCATTCATCAACGCAAGCAACACAACATAGTGCTAATTTACACAACATCACCTTGCAAATTCATGCTTGGCTTTGCACAACACACCTGCTGGGTGTGTACACACTACAAAGGTGTTTAGATTCCACCCATAGATCATGCTGGGAGGGAACACACTACAGAGGTGTATACATGTTCGTGGTGTGTTTATAAGGTTAGTAAATCAACCCCACAGTATCTAATTCTGTAGGTCCACCATTAACACCTGAACCTCTTCCCCTACCAGTTAATACACCCCATAACCCCTCCTCTTCCATTTTGACAGCAACCTCATTATTTAACTCCATGAACATTCCTAGCCTCCCACACATAATCCCTCACCCAATACCCAAATCATAACCCAGATCCACAATCTACTCTATATCCCATCCCACCCCCACTTCAATCTACATTTGATCCACATGCCTATACAAAACACTGGTTTGGCCACGTATTGAGTATGCAGTTCGGTTTTGGTAACCGATCCATAGAAAGAATGTCCTTGAGCTGGAGAGAGTCCAGAGAAAGGCAACAAAGCTCATAAAGGAGTTAGAGGACCTAAACTATGAGGAAAGACGGCGTGCATTAAACTTGTTCACTCTTGAAAAGAGGAGACTGAGAGGGGGCATGATATTAATGTACAAATTGTTTAATGGTGATGGGAAAATTAGTAATAAACTGTTTACTGTTAGTTTACTAAAGAAAACAAGAGGCCACCATCTGAAACTGGAAGAGGAAAGGTTTACTCTTAAACTGTGAAGGGGATTCTTTACTGTGAGAGCTGTAGAATTGGGGAACTCCCTTCCACAAACAGTTGTTTCAGCTGAGTGTATGGAATCATTCAAGAACTGTCTAGATACTTTTCTCAGAGAGCAAGAAATACAGAGGTACAGGTAATCTGAGTAACTTAAACACATACACAACCATAAAGGTTGAACTTGATGGACCTGTGTATTTATTCAACCTTAACAAAAAAGCAGCTGAGGATTTCTATACATGCATCCCAGCACCACTATAAGCCAGCAGCCCCACTTCAAGCACCACAACATCCTCACAAGTTCAGTATCAGGGACCAACACACTTTCCTTTCCAATACCACCGCGTCATCCTCTGCCTATGAAATTAGCCCAGAGTATAAGTCCTCCCAGTCTGAATATACCTTTCTTCAATATTTACATGTATGTACATGTCTTTATATTGATTAGTAGACATGTGCGATTCGTTTCGTTACGAATCGAAATTCGTACGAATTTTCCTGAAATTCCGAATTTCGGAGCATCCGAAATCCAAATGGCAGTTTCCGAATTATATCCGAAATACGAAATTCCGTTAACGAATTTCGGATCCGAATTTCTTTGAAACAGGAACTAATATTACCCCTGTAAATGAGGTTGAACAGCATGACAAGATTTTTTTTAAATCCGAGATACGGATCCGCTGCTGCTGATGCATTACAATACACAGTTACACACACAGGCAGGAAATACGAAATTCCGTTGACGTATTTTCGTTCCGTTACGAACATTCGTTATATTAAAGTTAAAAAGCAAAGTACATTTATATTGGAGTTGATGGTAGTTTTTTTTTTTAAAGTCCGAAATACGGAATTCGGAATACGGAATCCGTTAACGGAATTCGTATTTCGGATAAAAAAAACAACTACCACTCCAATATATTATTAACAAAGGTATTTTGCTTTTTAACTTCATCATAACGAATGTTCGTAAAGTTACGAAAATATAACCGCCACTAACTAAATTTCGTATTTCGTACGAATCCGAATCCAAATTGAGTTCAGTTACGAATTACGAAATACGAAATAACGGATATTCCGAAACGAAACAGAACAAATTTTTTGACGGCGCACAAGTCTATTGATTAGGTGACAGAGTTAGAGCAGAACATGCTTTGGGTGGGAAACTGTCAGAAAACAATTCTGGAGCACACTTACCTCAATATGATTATTACCCGTTCAAGAATGTGTTCTGTCACTCCAACTGGCTGGAGACGGAGAGTAAATTCAACAACTCATTAAAACTGTATGTTAAAGAAAAGGAGGCTAGTGGTCAACACCCATAACATGCGCTCATCAATGAAATAGTGTCCTAGGTAATTGCATGTGCAAGGCGATAATGTAAAACAATAACATTTAAGAGTCTGTAAGGATAACCTTTTCAACAATATTTGCGGGTAACTGTTTCCTCATGTGCATAGAGGTCATTGATCATGACCCAGAACTTTCTCTTCTTTGCCTTTAATTCTTTTATCAAGACTGCAGCAGTAACTGCAGATGTTGCCAGAAAACATGTCATATCAGTCATGACTGCTCAAAAAAATAACCAAAGACACAGACACCAACACAATACAGAACAGACAGGAAGTAGATACACTGACAACAATGTCTAATAATGAGGTCACAGCACATATGGCTTGCCATTGGCCAAAACTAAAAAAGCATTAAAATGCATGCAAAATGCATTGCAACACAGTAAGAAGCACTTAGAAGCATACGTATGAAAGGAGCCTTAAGGGGTTATTCACAAAGCTGTCGAAGGTAATTAGCCTAGTGAATAACCCAGCCAAAGTGAAGTGAGCCGAACGCTGTTCAGCTATTCACTTCAGTCTTGTATGGCTGATTTCAGGAGTACATCAGCTAAAATCAGCCGTACATCGTCTGCCTTTGGTCAGCCGAACGTGCTCTGCATGTTTGGCTGAGCCGAAGTGCAGAAGGAGTTCGACTCAGTCGATCCAACATCTGGATTGGCAGTGAGTGAATAGCCAAATGCCGCTGAATGGCATTCAGCTCGGCAATTCTGCTCGGTACCTCAGAGGTACCAAACCGAATAAAAAATAAGTGAAAATAATGAAAAAGAAAAATTTAAAAATAATTTTAAAAATGTAAAAAATAGGAAAATTAAAAAATAAAGAAAAATGTTTTAAAGAAAATTATTATTTTTATTTTTTTAAAAGCCACACGCCAACCCGATCACATACAACGGACTCCCG